>NW_004949121.1:656151-657516 GCF_000317375.1 Microtus ochrogaster
GACCTGGATGGAGGGGGAGGACTTTGGACTTTCCACAGGGCAGGGAACCCTGACTGCTCTTTGGACTGGAGAGGGAGAGGGAGAGGAGTGGGGGGAGAAGGAGGGAAATTGGAGGCGGCAGGAGGCAGAAATTTTTTCAATAAAAAAATCAAAAAATAAAAGAAACATTACTAAAGCTTAAATCTCACATTAAATCCCACATACTAATAGTATGAGACTTTAATACACCACTCTAGCCACTGGGCAGATCTGCCAGACAGGAAATAACCAGAGAAATAAGGGAACTAGCAGATGTTGTTACTCAAATGGACATAACAGACATCTATAGAACATTCCTTCCAAACATAAAAGAATATACCTTCTTCTCATCATCTCAGAGAGCCTTCACAAAAATTGACCACATATTAGGTAACAAAGCAAACCTCAATAGATACAGAAAAATTGGAAAAACCCCATGTATCTTTCCAGATTACCATGGCTTAAAACTAGAATTAAGCAGCATAAACAATGCTCAACTCAATCATCAATGAGTCAAGAAAGAATAAAATGAGGAAATTAAAGACTTTCTAAAATGTAGTGAAAATGACCATATAATATATCCAAATTTATGGGACAAAACTAAAGCAGTGTTAAGATGAAAGTTCATAGCACTAAATGCCTACACAAAGAAGCTGAAAAAGTCCACAGTAGTGAGTTAACAGAACACTTGAAAACTCTAGAATTTTTGTTCTAGAAGAACGGACTCACCCAGGAGAACTAGATGGCAGGAAATAAACAAATTGAGAGTTGAAATTAGCAAAATAGAAACAAAGAAGGAAATACAAAGAATTGACGAGACAAAGAGTTGGTTCTTTGAGAAAATCAATAAAATGGATAAACCTTTATCCAAACTAAACATAAGGTAGAGAGAGAATATCCAAATTAAGAAAATCTGAAATGAAAAATGGGACATTGCAACAGACACAGAGAAAATCCATAGAATCCTATGGTCATATTTCAAAAACTTGTACTCAAAAAAAAAAAAAACCCTGAAAAACTTAAAGGAAATGGACAGCATTCTGGATAAATATCACTTACCAAAACTTGTACTCCCCCAAAACCTGGAAAACTTAAAGAAAATGGACAGCATTCTGGATCAATATCACTTACCAAAACTAAATTAAGACAAGATAATCAAATTAAATAAACCTATAGCTGCTAAAGAAATCTCAAGGTCCAAATCAGGAGCAGAAGGAGAGAGAGCATGAGCAAGGAACTCAGGACCGCGAAGGGTGCACCCACCCACTGAGACAATGGGGATGTTCTATTGGGAACTCACCAAGGCCAGCTGGCCTGGGTCTGAAAAAGCCTGGGATAAAACAGGAC
>NW_004949121.1:657781-667634 GCF_000317375.1 Microtus ochrogaster
GAAAGAAAGAAAGAAAGAAAGGAAGGAAGGAAGGAAGGAAGGAAGGAAGGAAGGAAGGAAGGAAGGAAGGAAGGAAGGAAGGAAGGGAAACAGTCATAAAAAGTCTCCCAAACAAAAAAAGCCCCGAACCATATCGTTTCAGCACAGAATTCTACAGGATTTTGAAAGAACTAATACTAATATTTCTCAAATTAGTAGACACAATATAAACAGAAGTAACATTGCAAAACTCTTTTTCTTAAGCCACAATTACCCTGATACCCAAAGCAGTCAAAAACATCACTAAGAAAGATAGCTACAGACAATCTCTCTCAATAAAATACTGGCAAACCTAATGCAAGAACACATCAGAAAAACCACTCACCATGATTAAGTCAGCTTTAACACAGAGATGCAAGGATGCTTCAACATACAAAAATCTGTCAATGTAATCCACCATATAAAGAAAATGAAAAAATAATCATAATCATCTCATTAGATGCTGAAAACCCCTTTGATAAATTACCACATCCCTTTATGATGAAGGTCTGGGAAAGACCAACGTACAAGGAACATACCTAAGCATAATAAAGGCAATATACAACAAGCCAACAGCCAACACCAAACTAAATGGAGAAAAACTCAAAAAGATCCCACTGAAATCAGGAACAAGACAAGACTGGTCACTCTCTCCAAATCTATCCAATACAGTACTTGAGGTTCTAACTAGAACAATAAGACAACAAAAGGAGATCAAGGGAGTATAATTTGGAAAACAAATCAAACACTCACTATTTGTTGATGGTATGATAGTTTACATAAGTGACCCCAAAAATTTTACTAAGGAACTTCTACAACTCATAAACATTCTCAGTAACGTAGCAGGATACAAGATTAACTCAAAAAAATCAGTAGCCCTCCTTTACACAGATGATAGATGGGCTGAAAAGAAATCAGAGAAACATCACCCTTTAACATAGCCACAAATTGCATAAAATATCTTGGCATAACTCTAACCAAAATAGTGGAAGACCTGTATGCCAAGAACTTTAACTTCATATGAAAAAGAAAAAAAGAAAAAAAAAACAGGATAGCCAAAACAATATTGAACAATAAAAGAACTTCTGGAGGCATCACAATCCCTGACTTCAAACTCTACTACAGAGCTACAGTACTGAAAACAGCCTGGCATTGGCATAAAAACAGACAGCAGGACCAATGAAACCAAACTGAAGACCTAGGTATCAATCCACACACCTTCTAACACCTGATTTTTGTCAAAGAGGAAAAACAATTATAAAATAGACAAAAAGAAAGCAGCTTCAACAAATAGTACTATCATGACTGAATATCAACATGTAGAAGAATGGAAATAGATCCATATTTTTCACCATGCATAAAGCTCAAGTTCAAATGGATCAAAGACCTCAATATAAAACCAATCATACTGAACCTCATAGAAGAAAAAGTGGAAAGGATATTTTAATGCATGGACACAGGAGACCACTTCCTAAATATAACCCCAGCAGCTCAAACACTGAGAGAAACAATAAGTGGAACCTTCTGAAACTGAGAAGCTTCTATAAAGCAAAGGACATGATCAACAAGACAAAATATCAACCTACAGAATGGTAAAAGATCTTCACCAATCCCACATTGGACAGAGGTCAGATCTCCAAAATATAAAAGAACTCAAGAAATTGGTTATCAAAAGAACAAATAATCCAATAAAAAATGGGGTACAGAGCTAAACAGAGAACTCTCAACAGATGAGTTTAAATGACTGAAAGATACTCAAGGGAATGCTTGCCATCCTTAGCCATCAGAGAAATGGAAATCAAAACAACTCTGAGGTTCAAATTTACAGCTGTAAGAATGGCCAAGTTCAAAAACACTAATGACAACTTAAGCTGGAGAAGACGTGAAGTAAAGGGAACACTCTTTCATTGCTGGTGGGCCTGCACGCTGTTCCAGCCCCTTTGGATATCAGTATGGCGATTTCTCTGAAAATTAGGAAACAACATTCCTCAAGTCCCAGCAATAACACTTTTGGGTATATACCCAAAGGATGTTTAATCATACCTCAAGGACACGTGTTCAACTGTGTTCATAGAAGCTTTATTTGTCATATCCAGAACTTGGAAACAAACTAAATGCCCTTTGACCTAAGAATGGATAAGGATAATGTGGTACATTTAAACAATGGAATACTACACAGTGGATAAAAGTTATGACGACATCTTGAAATTCGCAGGCAAAAGGATGAATCTATAAAACAGCATATTAAATGAGGTAACCCAGAACCAGAAAGACAAATATCATATGTACTCATTCATAAATGGGTTTTAAGCATAAAGCAAAGAAAACCAGCCTATAATTCACAACCCTAGACAACCTAGACAACAAAAAGAGAAACTTATATGGATCTGATCTATATGGAAAGTAGAAAAAGACAAGATCTCCTGAGTAAATTGGGAGCTTGAGGATCAAGGGAGAGGGTGGAAGGGGAGGGGAGACAAAGAGAGGAGAGAGGAAAATTATCTAGCACAATAGAAACAATTTTTTAAAAAGTTAGATAGTTTTGAAGATAGGCATTTAAAAATGAGTATGTGGCTACTAATACGAGTTTTTCTACTTTTATCATTTTTAAACACTGTAATCATAAATTTAGGGATGATTTTTTAATTTTTTTTACTTTTACCTTAATTAATTAACTTTCACATGAATTACTTTTAACTTTCATTGTCATGGAACATTCGTTTATGTAATAGAGTGTGATCATTCAAAGCAACTATACAACATATAATTAACAGATAGAAACACTCTACATTATTATCTTATATATTTATCAATCTTGTGCTTTGGCCACCTTTGAAGGTCTCTCTTCTAGTTATTGAAGGCTTTTTTGCCTCAGACTCACAGAGATATGCCTGCCTCTGGCTTCCAAGGATTAATGAGTTATAACTAAATTGTAATGACCCAAATATCTTGTTAAAACAAGATAGTTATGGATCCAACAATAATACAAAATTAATTTAAATATTTAATGAAAAACATATTATATTATGATTTGAGACCTTTTCATTTCAAAAGATTTCTCTTTTTAAATAAATGTCACCATGTTTACCTAAGCCTTTCAAACTACATATATCATTTACATTGTTGCTAACTCTCACTTTTCTGACTTGTCTCTGGAACTTGGCTGTCAGGGTTTATACATGTGAGAATATCAGAGTCTATTTCAAGTCAAGAACATTGAGGATAAAAAGAAATGATTTACCAAAAGTCCAGGGTTTCCCTTTTCATCATTTGACATAAATGGCAGATTTGTATTCTGTATCTTTTGTCTTTGCTTCAGGATGGAACTTTATTTGGAGATTATAAATGTTGAAGTATATACTCAGCATGAAATAAAAAAGGAATATGTCAGAAGGAAGTAAATGGTATAAATATATGTATGTAGCATCAGTAGACTATAGACACTGGGAATTGAGCCCAATGATAGGATGTTTGAAAAGTGATACAAGGCCCAAGTTTGATCTCCATGCATACACACTTATACCACATAGAAATGAACTTTAAATTAATAAGTAAAATATTCAAGAGAAACTCATGTATTTCTGTAACATACTTTTCTTTTGTTCAGCTCAACTCAATTATTTCACTTGTAGTTTTGGCCCAAATT
Source organism: Microtus ochrogaster (assembly GCF_000317375.1). Classification (NCBI taxonomy): domain Eukaryota; kingdom Metazoa; phylum Chordata; class Mammalia; order Rodentia; family Cricetidae; genus Microtus; species Microtus ochrogaster. The sequence goes on from NW_004949121.1 coordinate 661,446, forward strand.
AGGTTTTATTAGGAAAGGAACAAAATAGAAGCCTAAGAATCATCATCTAAAGGGAAATGAACATTTTCCTTGCCTGAATTTTTAAGTGATTTATCATTGGATGCTCAGCATTATTAGAAATCAACAACTTTTTTCATGACATTTTAATTTTGAGTTATAAATCCAACTTTCAATATTGTTCAAAGTCTAGCATTCTTCACTGTTTGACTTCTAGTGATGAATTTTCTGTCATACTGAAAGTGACTCCCATCTGTTTTTAAATATCAACTCATCAGTGGCTTGTTAATCTAAACCTCACTAAATATTGCTGGAAGCTGACCAGTGTATTCACAGCATGACACTGAAACAGATCAAAATGACACATGCTGCAGTAATTCTGAGAACAAACATTCACAAGGCAACACCCGTAATTGTTCTTCAACTAATAAATAACATTTTTTTCAAGATTAATTTCTTAGCATATACATTTTAATTGGTGTTAGGAATAACATAATGAAGTCCAAGTTGGGTGTTTAGTGGATAAAATGGTGAAATTGCATGTACATGCAGCCACAGCAAAAATGCTTTGACTAATAATGCGAACAAGTAGTGTTTTGTGAATGAAACTTAAGCAATCATTTATAAATTATATAAAAATAAAATAGTATCAACTTCAAATGTTACTTAAATATCTAAAACCTCTCATTAGACTATATGTAATAAAGAAACACTAGACCAAAAAACAGAAACTGTATCTTCAATTCCATAACAGGATTTCAAAATATGGAACATTTTTATAGCACAATTATAAATTTTTTCTTTCATATGTGTCATTGAGATGACAAAATGAAGTCAAAGTGTTTCCTGAAGACCATACTGAATGAAATTATAGAGACCACCTACTCTTCAATGTTTTAAAAAGAATTCCATATTTCTAAACACTCTAAAACCTAGAAAAAGAGTTAAAAATTAAAGAGCTTCAAGTTCTTTACTTCCCATCCTGAGGCAGAGCTCTTCTGATCTTTAATCAATTCTGTACTTTTCAATACCCTGTTTATAAGAGACATTATCTGTGTAGCCGATTTCAACAAAGTTTTGGTTTTCTGTGTAGGACAATATACAGTGAAATCTTTGCTGTACACAGGTAAAACATTTTGAACCATTAGTGTAAATAAATGGTATAGATGATACAAAGTGTCAGTTTTTGATAAAAACTTCAAAAGGGTCCTATTTTTATAAGGCCCCCAAGTTTAACTAAAGCAATATCCAGTAAATAATTATTTGCTATTGTATGTTTATTAGAAACATGAAACATAAGATATTCTCAACAAATTTTACTAAAACTGAAGTATGAAGATGGGAACAAACATCGAAATTACTAAAAAAAATAAGTTATTTAAACTGAAAATCACTTAAAATCCACTGTAGACAGTTTTCTTTTTGATAGAGTAACTGTGTAGTGGTATATTATTTGTATTTTCATAAATAAATAATGCCTGAAGACCAGAGGAAAAGCTAAGGCAACTAGAGGTCATGCAATGGTGATACAAACCTTTAATCCCAATATTTGGGAGACAGAGAGAGAGTCAGAGGGGTCTCTCTGAGTTCAAGGTCACCCTAGGCTACACAAGAACACTGCAGGAACAAATCCAGGTGGTGATGGCTCACACTTTTAATCCCAGTCCTAGGGAGTCACACACATTTAGTTCCAGCACTAGAGGGAATATAAAATGGGAAGAGAGAGAGACTTAGGCTGTTTCAGTTTGTTATCACCAGAAGGTAAGACTTCTCTAGTGGCTTGGCTACTTTGCTTTTCTAGTTTTGGGTTAAACCCCAATGTATGTTTCTGCTTTTTATTATTTATACTATTGAAATGTTGCACTATAAATCTGACAGTTCATTTACTATAAATTTGTCTAATTGTCACAGTAAAAACCTTTTAAGCATTGTTTTAGTACTCTCAAAGGAAGCTGACTCAAGAATGGATGTATAAACCACAGTGAAATCTTTGAGAGCCCTCATAGAAAAAGACAGCCTGCCTTATTCCAACTTCCAAAAATGTTAAAAACCGTTTGGGCACAGTTATAACTTCCCTATTATACTGTACATAAAATGCTAACTGCAATTTTGGAATTTTAAAATGAAAGAATTTTAGCTCCAGCAAAACAAAGAATTTTGAGTTTGTTGTGAGACAATGAATTGCCAAATTGTTCTCCATAATGATGTCTAAGTAGCCTTGATGGCAGGCAGAATTTGCAGCTCTGCTGCATAAATGTTTGCCTAAGTTGACTTATTTAAAGCTTTGAGGAATAGGGCTAGTTTAATGATTAAGGGCAATTTCTCTGGAAAAACCAAAATGTGGATTCGTAGAAGTAAGAAAACAGATCATCACTGAGACTCATAAAAGTTGTTCTAGAATATAAGGAAGTTATATTTAATTTGTTATTTGAATGTACCAAATCAGATGCAAATTAATTGTTTAGTTACAGCCATGTTAACTTTAGTTAAATAATTTCTCTTATCCTTGGCTTCAATGTAATGTTTAGTGGGAAAAAGTGTGTTCAGATTTAGTTGCAAATTACCCAGGAGCTTGAATTACAGGTAGTTGAGAGGCACCATGTAGGTGCTCTGAAATGAACAGAAGTCCTTTGCTGGAAGAATAAATGCACTTAACTGCTGAGCCATCTTTCTATCCACAATCATAGTCATGTTGAATGAGTAAGAGAAATCTCACAGTGGCTTCAGTTCGAATTTCCTCATACCTAAAATTTTCACAGTCATTTGTATTTTATGTTTTTGGAGCTGTTTGTGTCTACACCCCATTTTAAATCAGCTTGTTTGTTTTTTTCATGCTTATCTTTTTTAAACTTTGTATACATTGTGTCAAATGTATAACTGTGAAGTGTCTTCCTATGGTGTAGTTTACCTCATCACAGAGATGATGATGTTCTGTTCTGAAGAGAAGCTTTTTATTTCTTAAGGTCACATATTTCAATTGTTAGTGTAAATACCTGTGCTACATCTAGGATCCTGTTCTTACAAGATCAAGAATATTCAATACTTTCATTTGTAAATTACTCAAGTTATTAGGTTTTATGTTGAAGTCATTGATTCATTTGGAATTGATATTTGTAAAATATGAGTGATAAGAATCTGGTTTTATTCTAAATTTAACAACCCAGTTTGAAGAAAATTATTTGTTGATGATGCTGTCTTTCCCCCCAATGAATATTTTTGGTATCTTCATCAAAATCAGGTAACTGTAAGTATGTGGACATACATTTATCCTCAATTCTATTCCAATATTCAATTTATTATCTGTTTATAAGCCCAACATAAAATGATTCTTCATTATGTATTTTTTTTCTCTAATAGCTTTTAAAATTGAAAGTAATCAGTCTCAAACTATAGAGAGGTAACAAAAACTTTAAAACCCTTGTTTGTCAAAAATATTTACTAAATTAAAATTAAATAAACATTTGAGACTAAAAATCTGAATGCTTTTAGCAGAAAGACCTCAGATATCCATCAGCAATGCATTTTATCTGGGATGAAACACTGTGGATTTATCCCATAAACATAACATTTTAAACTCAATAGAGAGGAAATATTTTTCCATATAAATGTTAAAATATTCATATACTATAAAAATAGTGACACAACTCTGACAACAAACCCAGTGGCTAAAATGTGACTATGTTTCCTAGAAAATAAAAAAGAAAGGCAATGATATGCTGTAATAGATTCAATTTGTTATGTGTGCCTCAGGAAAAATTCTACTAGAACCTATTCATATATTAGCAAAATACTTTTTAAAAAATCTTATTCTTCCATTGCATAATTGACATTGAAGCAAATTTGTATATTTCTTAATTGAGTTAGAAATGTAATCCTTTATGTATTAAAATATCCACTGATATCTATGCACATAAGTAAGCACAAAATGTCCATAATAGCCTACACACTGATTCCTGTGTTTCAAATTTGTAAGATCTCTTTTATTAACAGATAAAATCTCCCATAAATTGGATAACTTCAGAACACTCATTTATATTTAAACAGTTTTCCTCTGCAACTTCTATTCTGAGTGTTTTGTTGTACATCAGCTTGTAATTCTATGTAGAAGAAAGCAATGGCAAGCTGTAGGCAGAGTCCCAAAATTGAACGGAGAAAGAGACTAGGCATTGAGTAAAAATTTGGAAGGTAGAAGAAGCAACTCAGAATGTGAGTCTTCAAAATTTTCTAACACTAATTTACTATTATGTTGTAAGGCTGCAAAAGCAGAAGATGGAGGGAGAGCAGGAGGGGGGAAAATGAAGTTGGTATGTAAAACGAAAAAAGTTTAAATACTTTTTTAAAAAAAAGTATTGAGGTTCTATGTAAAGCTAATAAGAGGGTTAAACTTTCTTACTAAGAAAGTCTTGATTTGTATTTCCATGATAGGTAAAGGAGTTGAACAATTCCTTAAGTATTTTTTGGACATTTGAAATTCTCTGAGAATTTTCTGTTTAGTACCCCATTTTTTTTCCTTGACACTCACTTTTTTTTTTTTTTTTAAATTCATGTGTGCCCTGTCTTCGTGCACAACAGAAGAGGGAGTCAGATCCCATTACAGATCAGTGTGAGCCACGTTGTGATTGCTGGGAGCTCAACTCCTGGAACTAGCTCTTGTAAACCAGGCTGACCTCGAGCTCACAGAGCTCTGCCTGCCTCTGCCTCCCGAGTGCTGGGATTTAAAGGCGTGCGCCACCACTGTGAGGCTTGAACTCGGGAACTTTGCAAGAGCAGTCAAGTGCCCTTAATTGATAAGTCATCTCTCCAGGCCCCTCAATACTGTTGATCCCCGATATCCCTAAGCGTGGTGGTCTCTGGGAAGTCACCAACTGAGTCTACTTTCTCAAGGTAAAAGCGGCAGCTTAAGGCCCCTTCAGGAAAAGTGCAGATAGGCAGCATGGACGCCATAGGTCAAATGCATCCACATGAGACATCAGTGGAGCTGGTGATCTGGCGCATTAGGCTGGGTGAGGAACCCCTTATAACAATGTGAGAAGATAACACATACTGCTTTCAAAAATCACTGTGGCACTATATACTTGCTCTGCAAGATGATGTGGTCTAAGGTGTCACCTAGCAGAGACAGAGAGAATATTGCCTTTTTAGCCCACTAGAGGGCAGCATTGTCATCCTGAATACCAGTTAGTTCTGTGTTTCCACCTGTGTGCAAATCGTCACAAAACCTTCTCCAATTTTAAGTTTCTGATCCTGGAGCGATGCTGGAGACCCTTAAAATTATCCCAAACATTTATTTTCCTACGCAAAGCCACGGTGAGAAGCCGCACGCACTATGTTTGCTACCAAAAAACAAAAATTAACAAGAGTTGGTGAGAAGATGGAGAAATCAGAACCCTGAACTGGATGGCTCAGGCCTGTAACCTCAGCACAAGGGATGCAGACACAGGAAGACCGCTTAGGCTTTGGAGGCCAGCCTGGTCTACATAGTGAGCTCCAGAACAGCCAGGGTTACGTAGAAGACACTGGGGTGGAAAAAAAAAAAAAAAAGGAAAAAAAAAAAAAGGAAGGGAAGATGGGTGGAAAAGAAAGATAATTTAGAACCCTATGAAAAATCTTCAAAAATTAGGGATTAACTGGCCAAATCAGGCATAGTGATGATAGTGATGCACACCTTTAATCCCAGTAGTGGGCAGGCGTGAAGATCTCTCGGAGTTCAAAGCCAACCTCATCTACATAGTGAGTTCCAGGACAGTCACAGGTACATTACCAGACCCTGTCTCAGAAAAAAAAGGAGGAGGAGAAGATCCTGTTATGCCCCGTAATGGACAAATATCAAGGACATTGTGATAAAAGCAAACAAGCCAGCTCCATGTCTGTCCCCCCAAGAGACAAATATCATATGATTGCACTCATATAATATGTTTAAATGAGTTAAAGCCATAGGGACAGCCAGGTTGCCATCCCCAGGTGCTCAGACTGCTGAATCAAGAGTCTTGCCACAAATTCAGGGTCAACTTGGACTACAGAGGGATATGCCGTGTCAATAAGCAGGAAAAAATAGAGGTGATAGTCGAGGAGAGGGGAGAGGGAGCAGTGGGAGCTATTAAAGTGGCGTAAATGCTCAATACTGCTTTTAACCACAAGGTTTTATTTTAAAGTTTGCTTTCTGCTTAAGCAAGAAACACAGATGTGTGTGTG
>NW_004949121.1:668875-732710 GCF_000317375.1 Microtus ochrogaster
TGGGAGGAGGTGGAAACTTGTTTTTTTTTTCCTTTTCTCAATAAAAAAAAAAGAATTAAAAAAAAATAAAAAGGCAATATTCTCTCTGTCTCTTCTAGGTGACCCCTTAGACGACATCATCTTGCAGAGCAAGTATATAGTGCCACAGTGATTTTTGAAAGCAGTATGTGTTATCTTCTCACACTGTTATAAGGGGTTCCTCACCCAGCCTAATGCGCCAGATCACCAGCTCCACTGATGTCTCATGTGGATGCATCTGACCTATGGCGTCCATGCTGCCTATCTGCACCTTTCCTGAAGGGGCCGTAAGCTGCCGCTTTTACCTTGAGATAGTACCCCATTTTTAACTGGGTTATTTAGAATTTTAATGTCTAATTTCTTGGGTACTTTATATATTTTGGAGATCAGTTCTCTGTCTGATGTGGGGTTGGTGAAGATCTTTTCCTATTCAGTAGGCTGCGTCTTTGTCTTATTTAACTCTACTGCATGTACTGGCGTTTTGGATTCTGTTCTCTTTGAATGTATACCTTGCTCAGCCTAGATGTAGTAGGAAGGGCCTTGGACTTTCGACAAATCAAAGTGTCTTACCCTCTCTTTGGATTAGAGGGGTGGGATGGGAGGCTATGTAGAGGGATTGGGAGGTGGAAGGAGTGGGAATTTGGATTGGCATTTTTTTTTAAATCTAATTTTAAAAAAAAGAAAGTTTTAGTAAAACTAAAATATCTTTTAAAATAAAAAAAAAGGAAAACACCTCTGACTCTATTGTCATTCTATGAAGAATTTTCATTGGAATGTGTTTTCTTTGATCTTGCATCATAACATTTGCATGTATAATAAAAAGGTAAAATGTAAACATTTCTAATTACATAGTTTCTAAAAGTGAGGCATTCTTTTTTATTTCAATATAATTAGCCACAAATGTTGGATTTAGTGGGATGATGAATCCCATTAATTACATGCTGTGAAAAACAATTGATTCTAATGATATGAGGATATTTAAACAAAAACCCACATTTTGATTGAAATCCTTTTTAGTACCAAATCATCACAAATTAAACAGTTTCAAAAGTCAAATTTAATTGTTAATTTTGGGTTCCCAAACAACAATGATAGAAGGCATATATATGAATATGTATTTGTGAAGGGCTAGGGATGTGGTAGACTGCACGCATAGCATAAATCCTGGGTAGGATCTCTAGTATTATAGAAACTGAACCTAGTAGTGCTGGCCTGTAATTACAACATCCAGATTGTAGAAGCAGAGGTTCTTAGAATTCAGAAATTCTTTGACTATATAAGTTGTTTGAGAATAGGCTGTGATACATGAAAACTTTCCTCAAAAAGCAAAAATAGTTGCTAAAGATGAATTGAAATCACACTTCTTCATGCTCAGAGATCATTGTAAAGGGGCAGAAAGAGTCAGAATGGGTCTATGCTACAAGAAACCAACAGAATAGCTACACATATGAATTCACAGTGGTTATGGCAGTATGCCTCTATACAAGCTCAAGTCAGATAAAAATCTCAGAATGGAATCAGGGGTTAGGCAAAAAAAAAAAAAAAAAAAAAAAATCTACCCTAGCTGAGGAGCTATTGTTAACTGAAAGCTAAATAGGAGGAAGAGTTGGTCTTGTTATGAGTAAGTAGACTGGTAGATAGATTGACCACTCCAATGGAAGGCCAAATATTCAAGACTGAATATGTAGCACAGTTTAGACTTGACAGGTTTAATACATAATCATAGAGGATACAAACTTGGTGAGAGGAGAAGAAAGCATGAATCTGGCAAGATGAGGGGGTTGCATATAACCAAACACATTGCAGGAAATTCTTAAATAACTAATAAAAATCACAAAAACAAAAAGCGGCAAATGTCAATGTGTATTCAAAAGTAGTCCTTAAAATGACTTTTATCTATGAATAACATATATTGCCATAATATATAACACAAGTTCCATACAAAATTTTCTTAATATCTACATCACTTCCTTTGACTGGAAAATGTCACCCACAAACTCAGATATTTGCACACTTCCTTCCGAGAAGGTGGCACTATTTGGAGAGGTTTTAGTATATTCCTTTTGCCATTCATACTTTTTGGTATTGTTCTTCTTTCCCTGGTATGGAAGTTTATCTCTCTGAAACCATAAGCCGAATAAACTTGTTCTTCTTTCAGTTGCCTTTGAAGATGGCATTTTATCACAGCAATAAGAAAGTAACCAATACAGCCATTAAGTATTTATTTTAGAATCATATTAAGTATTATATAAAATCTATTTTGGAGTATTTTATGACTTCGTTCTTGGTGACTGTACTCCCTGAAGTTTTAATAAGTTAAATTCTATTCATAAAATTATATTTCATGCTGTTTATATATCTTCATAATATGAACATCATAATATTGTTAATTATTTGGCCTTTTACTTCCTAGGGAAAATCATAAGTTCAATATGAAGAAGTTATTATAGAGAAGTAAGGAGCCCATAGCAATACATATAATTATTTAATAATTATCACACAGTACTTGATAGCATTTGCTCATACAAATGTACTGATTCACATTGTACTGATTATGTGTATAAGATCTTAGAGATGAAGTTGTATGTTATATAATCTGGGACAATTTTATTCACCTGAAAAAATTTGCATATAATTTCTATTTAGTGTCAGTTATAAATCTTTGTTCACCAACTGTATATATGTCATAAAAAGATCTTAGGTATAAAATAAATAGTGTGTTCTTGCTAATAATAGTGTACTATTATATGAAAAACCAAATTTTTAATATTTTAAGAAAGCATATTAAGTAGAGATGATGATATAGTTTAAATGTCTGTCACTTTCAAAACTGTGGCACTATAACAACATTGAGGCATGATTGATGGTGGGGTAAAAGAGTGAAGTTTGGGCCCTTTTGCACTTCCATTGCCTTCTGCTGTCTGACAATATAGCCCTCTGAATATACTAATTCTTTGATCTTGATTTTTTTCTTTTTTTATTTATTTTTTCATTAAAAAATTTACACTTCCTCCCCTCCTCCCACATCCCTCCCGCTCCCCCAATCACCCCCTCCCTCCCCCTTCCTCCTGAAGAGAGGGCAGGAAACCCTGCCCTTTGGGAAGCCCAAGCCCCCCTCCCCCCCCACACACACACACATCCAGGCCTAGGAAGCTTTGCATCCAAATAGACTAGGGTCCCAAAAAGCCAGTACACGCAGTAGAAACAAGTCACAGTCAGCCCCCATTGTCAGCCACATTCAGAGAGTCCGATTTGATCACAGGCTCATTCAGCCCCCATCCAGCTGGATTTGGTGAGCTCCCATTAGATCAGGCACACTGCCTCGTTGGTGGACCGACCCCTCGCGGTCCTGACTTCCTTGCTCATCTTCTCCCTCCTTCTTTTCTTCAACTGGACCTTTGGGGCTCAGTCCATTGCGCTGATGAGGGATTCATAATCATAAAGTATATTCTGTGGTATTTTGTTATAATAATAGTAAAATGAATTAATAGAGTAGAATAAATTTTTGAACGTGTGTGTGTGTGTGTGTGTGTGTGTGTGTGTGTGTGTGTGTGTGTGTGTTTGTCCCTTCAGCACTGGAGTTGACTCTCGGATTCTCTCCACTGAAGTAGGCTGTCGTGGTGAATCTAAGGACTCAGCAGATGGAAAGAAGTGCTTGGGGGGCAAGCTGGGATGGGATAAGTAGAAAAAGCAGTAGCCAGGGAGAAGCCCCATTGAATGGAGAGAAAGTTTAGGTGATTGGAGGGTACCTGTGCTCCATTCCCAGGGCATCCGGCCAGCTGGGCAGGCACACACTTAGCCCTCTGGATGGATCTTCTGGTATCGGAGCAGGGCCACTTGCTGGCCAGGGACATCGCAGAAAAAAGGCCCCAGCTGCTTTTCTATCTGAGAAGGATCTGGAAGGAAAAAGAGATCATGAACTTTAATAATGCCATCTGCTTCCACCACTTCCTGGAGAGGGCAGAGAAGATGTAGCTCATTTCCTCATGTAAGGCTTGTGCCCTCTTAAAAATTAATATTTGTAGATATTTAATTCTTCTACCAGAGGTTATTTTGGATAAATTTATAATAACTTAAAGAATTAAATCACATTTTAAAATTATCAATAGTGAGTACATACTAATCTGAAAACAGATATATAATTTACAGAGTCCGTAAGTTTATAGCTTCATCAAATCTATTATGTAAAAGCATCTAACATTAGGAAAGTTATAATATAAAACTTTACTAGGAAGCATGTGTAACAAACACACATTTTACTTTTTAAACTCTAAAGCCTATTGAGGGAACTTCTGTGAAAAAAACTGAACTCTTAAACAATATTGAAAAATCTCTTAATCAAAGAAATAAAATAATTTAAATAAAAATGAGAATATTTAAGTTTTATATAACATGCATATAGTTATTTCTCGATACAAGTAAACCAGAATAATGAAATTAAACATTATTTAAATGTGTAATTTGAGAACAAATGGAGTATAATGCCATATTTACAAAGAAGGAAAAGGAGAAATTAAGTAAAAACAACATAGAACATTCACTATTAAGAGAGATCTTGCTAGAGAAGCAGGGAGACTAACTGTTGTTCTCTCCATTTCCCCCTTCTCTTCCAAATCCATTCTTTCAATCTCATTCCCAACTCCATAACAGTCCACCTGCTCCAGCCTGCTCTTCTTCCCTGCTTCCATTGTAAATGAATAACACAGCGCTTCCCCTCCAAAGTTCCTTAACAAGGCAATAGAAGGAAAAAAGCCCAGAAGAAGGCACAAGAATCAGAGACCCACCTGTTCACACACTGAGGAACACCATAGAAACAGTAAACTGACAGCTGTAATAGATACATAGAGGATCAAGTGCAGCCCTTCTTCAGTCTCTGAGTTCATATAAACTTGGTTCGGTTGATTTAGAGGGTCTTCTTCTCTTGGTGTCTCCAGCCACTCTGCTCTTACACTCTTTATTCCTCTTCTTCCTCAGGGTTCCCTCATCCCTGAGGGGAAGGATTTGATGGAGACCTCTCATTTAGGGCTGAGTGTTCCTAGATTCCTCACTCTCTCCATAATGTTGGCTGGGGGTCTCTATGTTTGTTCCCATTTGCTTCTATGATGATGACTGAACAAGACACATATCTATGAAATAGCATCATTAAGAGTCATTTTATTGCTTTGGTTTTTTTTTGGGGGGGGGGATTTGGTTTTTGTATTTAAATCTGTAGTATTTGGTTTTACCATAGGTCCCTGAGCTATCTAGTCTCTCTGATTCTTAGTCACCCAAGAAGTGTCAGACATGGGTTCCATTTTGCGGAGCACACCTAAGTCAAATCAGTTATTGGTTGGTTACTCTCCCAAGCATTGTGCCACCATTGCCCCCGGCATATCTTGTAGTGAGCACACCATTGAAGATCAAAGCTATTTTGCCTGTATTTATGTTTCTGTTTCTCTCTTGGTAGTGTACAGATTTTATTTCCAGACCAAACATAGTAGAACACGGAGGTGAAGGTTGCATGTGGGCACCAGCCCTACTTCTCCATGTTCAACAAGTTATGTGAGTTTTGTCTTCAGCAATCAGGCATGCTGTCAGCTTATGCAAAACAGCCTGTGCTGGGGATTCCTATAGGCCAACAACACAATTAGATATAACTGCAACCCAATCCTGTTACTGTTGACAAAGGTGGCCAGTTAGAACTGTCTCACTCCCATTATTTGGTGATTTCATTTAGATTGCCTTCTTGAATATATTAGGAAGTTTATACTGTACTAGGTTTCCATAATAACTCAAATGGCCCTTTATTTTAGCAGTCTCTCTTCATATTCCATCCCTGGACTCCCTCTTCCCTCACTTCTCCACTTTGTTTTCCACTTCCAACCCTTTTCTCATCCAAAATTATGCCTTCTATTTAGTTCCCAGTCCTAGCAAGTTATGTCTGTACTCTCTGTTACTTACTTTCTTAATAAAGAGACACTGAACAGAAAAAGACAGAAAGAGAGAGAAAGAGAGTTTCTAAAATGAATTAATATAAATTATTCTTATAATTCAAGAAAGCTGATTTTGTTGTTATGAAGAAAAGAAAAATTAACTTTCTTTTCTGCAAGACTACATTTAATGCCATAAGTATTACAGAACATACAAGAGGAATAAATGAATAATAGAGAAATTGTTAATCTACACAAACTCAAATAAACAGGTCAGATGTAAATATAAGCTTCAAAATCTTATGAACTATCTGAAGACAAAATAAATATCTCACAAAGAAATAACAGAAAATGATTTGTATAAAAACAAATTTGAGGATTCAAGAAGTAAATACAAAATTGTGTTTTGTGTGTGTGTGTAGCAATAATAATGCAAGAAGCAGAAGTAATGAATTTGAGAGGTAGCAGGAGGACATGCACCATGTTGGAGAAGGAAAGGGAGGTGTAAAATGATGCAAATGCATGCATAAAATTTTCAAATTATAATCAACAAAATAAAAAATCAAAGAAAGATTTAGAAAACAAAAATCAAAACATTTGAAAGGTAAAAAGCTAAAAAAAATAGCTGAATATAGATTGCTTGCTTGCACGCTGCAGAAAGAGGAAGAAGAAAAAGTGTTATACCTGTCTTTGAAATTAAATCAAGTAAAACTACTACATAATCATGAAATGACATAAACTAGAATTCATCAGAATGCATTAAGTTTGTCTGCTTTAAGTTTATGGTTTGATTAATTTTGAGAATTCCGTCCCATGACTACCACAATCAGAAATACATAAAATTCAGCAGAGAAATATAAATACTAAAGTAATCATTAAAAAATTGCAAACCTTCAGTATATACTTTTTATGTTTTGATAAGTTTATCTTAATTGGTTTACATAAATGTAGATTTTTTTTATTTTTTTTAAAAGCAAATAAACTATGTTTTCTCATTATACATACCAATCCAAGTTCTCCCTCCCTCCCCTCCTCCCACTCCCTCCAATTACCCCCAAATCCTACCTCCCCATCCACTCCTCAGAGAGGTTAAGGCACATTGCTTTGGGGAAGGTACAAGGCTCTCTCTACTATATCTAGGCTGAGCAAGGTATCCATCCAAAGAGAATAAGTTCCCCAAAAGCCAGTACGAGCATTAGGGATAAATTCTGGTGCCAATTCCAGTGGGCCCTCAGTCTGTCCCAGCCTTTCATCTGTTAACCATATTCAGAGGGACTAGTTTGGTTCTATGCTTGTTTCTTCCCAGTCTGGTTGGTGTTGGTGAGCTCCCGTTAGCTCCACCATATTGGTAGATTGCTTCACAGGATGAACCCTTCATGGTCTTGACATCTTTGCTCATAATCTCACTCCTCCCACTCTTCAGCTGGACTTTGGGAACTCAGCCCAGTACTCCACTGCTGGTCTCTGTCTCTGTTTGCATCAGTTGCTGGATGAAGGTTCTATGGTGACATTTAAGATATTCATCAGTCTGACTACAGGGGAAGTTAAGATAGGCCTCTTCTTCTCTACTGTTTAGCGTCTTATCTGTGGTCATTCTTGTGGATTCCTGGGAATTTCTCTAGAGCCAGGTTTCTTGCTAAACCTATAATGGCTCCCTCAATCAAATTATTTTTCTCCTTGCTCTCAGCTCTCTCCTTCCTTCATCTTGACAATCCCATTCCCTCAAGTTTTACTTGTTTCTATCCTTCTTCCCTCCTCTTCCCTTTCTACCATCCTTTTTACTTCCAAACCCATGATCCCAATTTTGTCAGGTAATCTTGTCTCTTTAGACTTTCCATATGGATCTATATATGTTTTCCTTAGGGTTAACCTTATTAATTAGCTTCTCTAGGATCATGAACCATAATTTCAATATCCCTTGTTCAGAGCTAATATCCACTTATAAGTGAGTATATACCATATTCATCTTTTGGGGTTTGTGTTACCTCACTCAGGATAGTGTTTTCTAATTCCATCCATTTGCATGCAAACTTCAAGATGTCATTGGTTTTTTTACCACTGAGTAGTACTCTCATGTGTAAATGTGCCATATTTTCTTTATCCATTCTTAGGTTGAGGGGCATCTAAGTTGTTTCCAGGTTCTAGCTATTACAAATAATGCTGCTATGAACATGTTTGAACAAACGCCTTTGTAGTACAATTGCTCATCTTTTGGGTATATGCCCAAGAGTGGTATTGCTGGATCATGAGGAGGTATGTTGATTTCCAATTTTCTGAGAAATGGGCATACTTATTTCCAAAGTGGTTGTACAAGTTTGTATTCCCACCAGCAATCAATGAGTTTTCCCCTTACGCCATATCCTCTCCGGCATAAGTTATCATTGGTGTTTTTGATCTTAGCCATTCTGACAGGTGTAAGATGGTATCTCAAAGTTGTTTTGATTTGAATTGCCCTGATGGCTAAGGATGTTGAACATTTCCTTAAGTATCATTTGGCCATTTAAGATTTTTCTCTTGGCAGTTTTCTGTTTAGATCTCTACCCCATTTTTAATTGGGTTACTTAGAATTTTTATGTCAAATTTCTTGAGTTCTTTATATATTTTGGAGTTCAGTCCTTTGTCTGATATGGGGTTGGTGAATATCTTTTGCCATTCAGTAAGCTGCCTTTTTGTCTTATTGACTGTGTCCTTTGCTTTATAGAAGCTTTTCAGTTTCGAGAAGTCCCATTTATTTATAGTTGTTCTCAGTGTCTGTGCTACTGGGCTTACATTTAGGAAGTGGTCTGTGCCAATGCGTCCAAGTGTACTTCCCACTTTCTCTTCTGTGAAGTTCAGTATGATTGAACATATACTGAGGTCTTTAATCCATTTGGACTTAAGATTTATGCATGGGGATAGATATGGATCTATTCTCATCTTTCTATATGTTGACACCCAGTTATGCCAGGACCATTTGTTGAAGATGCTTTACTTTTTCCATTGTATAATTTTAGCTTTTTTGTCAAGAATCAGGTGTTCATAGCTATGTGGATTAATGTCTGGGTGTTTGATTCAATTCCATTGGTCAGCCTCTCTGTTTATATGCCAGTACCAAGCTGTTTCCATTACTGTAGCTCTGTTATAGAGCTTGAAGTCAGGGATGGTGATGTCTTTGGAAAAAAAATGGAAATTCCTTTATTATACAGAATTGTTTTAGCTATCCTGGGGTTTTTTTTTGTTTTTCTATATGAAGTTTATTATTGTTCTTTCAAAGTCCTTGAAGAATTGTGTTGAGATTTTGATTGTATTAAATCAATATATTACTTTTGGTAGGGTTGCCATTTTTACTACATTGATCCTACCTATCCAAGAGTATGGGAGATCTTTCTATTGTCTTGTATCTTCTTCAGTTTCTTTCTTCAAATACTTAAAGTTCTTGTTGTATAGGTCATTCCCTTCTTTGATTAGTGTTACCCCAAGATATTTTATGCTATGTGTGGTTATTGTGAAAGGTGATGTTTCTCTAATTTCCTTCTCAGCTTCTTTATAATATGTATATAGGAGGACTACTGATTTTTTTTTATTGAGTTGATCTTGTATCCTGACACATCACTGAAGGTATTTATCATCTATAGGAGTTCTCTGGTAGAGTTTTCGGGGTCACTTATGTATACTATCATATCATCTGCAAATAATGAAAGTTTGACTTCTTTCCTTCCAATCTGAATCCCCTTGGTCTCCTTTTATTGTCTTATTGCTATAGGCAGAACTTCAAGAACTATGTTGAAGAGATATGGAGAGAGTGGACAGCCTTGTCTTGATTCTTATTTTAGTGGAATCGCTTTGAGTTTCTCTCCATTTAATTTGATGTTGGCTGCCAGCTTGCTGTATATTGCTTTTATTATAATTAGATATGTTCCTTGTATCTCTGCTATCTCCAAAATCTTTATAATGAAGAGGGCTGGGTTTTGTCAAATGCTTTTTCAGTATCTAATAAAATGATAATTTTTTTTCTTCTTTCAGTTTTTTTATATGATGGATTACATTGATAAGTTGTTGTATGTTGAACCAGCCCTGCAACACTGGCATGAAGCCGACTTGATCATGGTGGATGATTTTTTTGATGTGTTCTTGGATTCAGTTTGCCAGTCTTTTATTGAGTATTTTTGCGTCCATGTTTATGAGTGAGATTGGTCTGTAATTCTCTTTCTTGGTTGAGTCTTTGTGTAGTTTTGGTATCAGGGTAATTGTAGCCTCATAAAAAGAATTTGACGATGTTCCTTCTTTTTCTATTATGTGGAACAACGTGAGGAATATACATATTAGCTCTCATTGGAAGTTCTGGTAGAATTCTACACTAAAACCATCCAGCTCTAGACTTTGTATGGTTGGGAGGTTTTTGATGACAGCTTCTATATCCTTGCAGTTTATAGGTCTATTTAATTGCTCACCTGGTCTTGATTTAATTTTGGTATAAAGTATCTATCTAGAAAACTTTCCATTTCTTTTATGTTTTCCAATTTTGTGGAGTACAGGTTTTTGTAGTATGACCTAATGATCTCTGAATTTCATCAGTGTCTCTTGTTATATTCCCCTTTTCATTTCTAATTTTGTTAATTTGGATGTTCTCTCTCTGCCTCTTGATTACTTTGAATAACAACTTATCTATCTTGTTGATTTTCTCCAAGAACCAGCTCTTTGTCTCATTGATTCTTTATATTGTTTTCTTGTTTCTATTTTGTTGATTTCAGCTCTCAATTTGATTACTTCCTGTCATCTACTCCTCCTGGGTGAATCTGCTTCTTTTGCTCTAGAGCTTTCCTACATGCTGTTAACTCACTGATGTGAGCTTTCTCCATTTTCTTTATGTGAATACTTAGTGCTATGAACTTTCCTCTTAGCACAGTTTTCATAGTGTCCCATGGGTTTGGGTACATTGTGCCTTCATTTTTGTTGAATTCTGGGAAGTCTTTAATTTTTTTCTTTATTTCTTCCTTGACCCAGGGGTGGTTTAATAGTTCTCTGTTCAATTTGAATGAGTTGATAGGCTTTCTGAGAGTAGTATTGTTGTTAACTTCTAACTTTAATCCATGATGATTCGATAAGACACGGGGGGTTAGTCCAATATTTTTTTGTATCTGTGGAGGTTTGCTTTGTTACTAAGTATGTGATCAATTTTAGAGAAGGTTCTGTGAGGTGCTTAAAAAAAGGTATATTCTTTTATGTTTGGGTGGAATATTCTATAGTTGTATATTAAGTCCATTTGATTCATGACGTCTGTTAGTTCTCTCATTTCTCTGTTAAGTTTCTGTCCATTGGCAAGAGTGGCGTGTTGAAGTCTCCTACTATTAAAGTGCTGGGTTTGATGTGTGATTTAAGTTTTAGTAATGTTTCATTTCATATGTGCATGCTTTTGTGTTAGGGGCATAGATGTTTTGGACTGAGTCTACATCTTGATGAATAGTTCTTGTTATGCATATAAAGTCTCCTTCTCTGACTCTTCTTATTGATTTTAGTTTAAAATCCATTTTGTTATATATTAGGATAGCTACACCCACTTGTTTCTTAGGTCCATTTGACTGGAAAACATTTTCCCAACTCTTTACTCTGAGATAGTGTCTGTCTTTGAGATTGAGGTATGTTTCTTGTATACAACAGAATGCCAGATCCTGTTTTCATATCCATTTTCTTAGCCTGTGTCTTTTTATAGGTTAATTGAGTCCATTGATATTAAGAGATATTAATGACCAGTAGTTGTTAACTGCTGCTATTTTTTTGGTAGTAGTGCTTGTATGTTTCCATTCTTTGGGTTTTGCTTGTGTGTTTGGGGGGGTATCTGTTGCCTATATTTTTGTGGGTACACTTAGCTTTATTGGGTATGAATTTTTCTTCCATTACATTCTGTAGGGCTGGGTTTTTGGATATGTACTGTTTAAATCTGTTTTGTCATGGATTATCTTGTTTTCTCCATCAATGGTGATTGAAAGATTTGCTGGGCATAGTAGTCTGGGCTTGCATCTGTGGTCTTTTATTGTCTGCAGCACATCTCCCGAGGACCTTCGGGCTTTTATGGTTTCCACTGAGAAGTCAGGTGTAATTCTAATAGGTTTACCTTAATATGTTACTTGGCCTTTTCCTTTGCATCTCTTAATATTCTTTCCTTTTTTTGTGTATGTTAAGTATTACATCAAGAGGGGACTTTATTAAAATACAGTCTATTTGTTATTCTGTAAGCTTCTTGTACCTTCATAGCGATATCCTTCTTTAGGTTGGGGAAGTTTTATTCTATGATTGATTTTATTGTCTATAGTTTCTGTGCCTTTGAGCTGGAATTATTCTTTTATCCCTATTGTTCTTAGATTTTGACTTTCCATTGTGTCCCTGACTTCCTGGATGCCATGTGTTAAGAATTTGTTGGGTTTAATATTTTCTTTGACCAATGAGTCTATTTCCTCTATAGTATCTTCAACACCTGAAATTCTTCTATTTCTTTTATTCTATTGGTTATATTTTCACTGTATATAGATTTTATATACAGTGATTTATATAGATTTTCCATATCCAGAATTTCCTTGGTTTGTGTTTTCTTTATTACCTCTGTTTCAATCTTCAAGTCTTGAACTGTTTGCTTCACCTGTTTGATTTTTTTATTTGTTTTCTTGGGTTCTTTGAGGGATTTTTAAATTTCTTCCAAATTTTGTTTGTCTTTTCCTTCCATTTCTATAAGAGAATTTTTTATTTTGTCTTTAAAGGTCTCTATTGTCTTTATAAAGTTACATTATAGTTGTTTTCGTCTGCTTATTCTGGGTTAGGATGATCAAGTCTTCCTGTTGTGTGACCACTGGATTCTGGTGTTACTATGCTGCTTTTTAGGTTGCTGGATAAATTCTTGCATTGGCGCCTACCCATCTCTTCCTTCTAATGAGGTCAGCAGTGTCCTTGTGTCTTGTTCCAGTCCTTGCTGTGGCTGTCTGAATGTTTGGGAATTTTTTTTAGTCTGCTCTGTACTGTAAATATCTGTTTCAGGGTTCCTCTGAGGTCTCTATAAGCTTGTTCTCTTGGTCTTCTCTCCTGTTTCGCTCTCTTGGTCCCCTCAGTGTTGTAGCAATCTCTTGATCCTCTCAGTATGGTAACAAGCTCTTAGTCCCCTCAGTATTGTAGCAAGCTGTGTTTCAGAGTTCCACCAAGGTTGCAAGAGATAGGGGAGTTGGGAACAGGGTGGGGCTAGCAGCTAGCAGGATCCAGTGGATGGGGTTTTGGGGAAGCCTACCTAGAAGAGACTCTCCTGCTGGCTGGCTAGAAAAGCTGACAGAGTTGGGGGAGGGGCCTGAGATTTTGTTCTACTGTGGAAGTTCTAGAGAGTGGACCCACTGTGTGACTATTCACTCATCTCATAGTACCATTATACACACTTTTAAAACACATGGAATATTAACTTTTCTAGGAAAACCAGTAACATCTTTGTCATTTATAAATGTGACCATCAATGTAAGTGATTTTTCAATTAAATATGAATAAAATAAATTAAATTCATAAGTTATTTACTACTCAGTGTTTAATCTCCTGTTTCTTATTTATTTAAAAACTTGAATTTCCATAACTATTCCAAAAACTTGATAATTTGTGACTTAGACATAGCTTTGTTACAATTTTTGATGATTTCTTAAAAAGAAAATCACAACTCTTTGTATGTAAGTATCACATCTAATCGATTAAGGAATAAAAAACTACATGCCTCCGAATACTGCAGTAATCCTATCAATATAAAATCTGAACTGATTTTACAAATTACTAAGACACCTTCTAGCTAAGTAACAAAAATAAGAAATTGCTTCTATTCTATTGATCTAAAGATTTACCTGAAGCAATGTCATATTCCCCAGGTGATTTTGGGGTGGATGGCAAAGAAAGCCTTGAAATTTGTTTTGATCCAGATTCCATGTCCTTAGCTCCCACGGCATTAGAACAGTCTGCAGCACTTTAAAGCTGAATATTTGCTTCCGACCTGTCCTGTACTTTAAACTGTACATAAAACTAACTTCAAAGTCAGTTCAGATCATTCACACAGCAGTGTTCCTCACGGATACTTTAACAAAGTATGACACTATAGAAAATCCTTGTGTCTGTAGTCATAGTTTTCAGTTCAGTTGTGGGAATGGATGTGAAGTAGCTGTTCAGGAGACAGTAGAGTACATTTGCTCACAAACTAGAACATCCTGTCTCAACAGACTCAACAACAGGAAAGAATCTCCTCAGAAAAAGTCTATAAATTTATATATAAATCAGACATTCAAGATCAAAGTATGCTGGCAAGTGGCTGGTAAATTGTTTATGCACAGGAGAGTATTAGTTCCAGAAGTTTGATGATATCCATTAGCTGCCCCTCTAAGTGTCTAGTACTCTGTACATCTGACCCAAGTGATTTAATTTAAAAACCAAAGAACTTTCTTTAGAGTTTGCTTCAAAGCAATAAAGAATACAATAGAGATGAACAGTCACCACCCAAAAGTAAAATTAAATTTAGAAATATCTTTCATAATGGTTCATTTCTCAGTACTACTGTTAGAAAAGCACATTAATATAAAACACTATATTGTAAGAGGTCAACAAGCCCAATATTCCCATAAAGGCAAAACAGAGGGAAATGGATGATAATCTTTAAATTCATGGAAACATTTATTTGTATTAGTATATCTGTATGTATATTAGATATCTAAATGCATATATTCTTATACTATATCTTGCACTAAATGTATACATTCTATTTATTTTTATCCAGCCAATGTTACCTGTCTGTCTGAATTCTCATTGCTTTCTTGCACAATCCAGTTAACTTTTCCCTGGAGTTCTGACATCCTCATGTACTGTCAAAGTAGACCAATGAACTATCAAGATCTTCTAAAGTTAAGATACTTTATCCTGAAGAAAGAAAGTGTCTACAGTTATGCCTCAGAAGGCCAAATAGTATTGGACAGATGACAGTAGAACAGGAAAGCAAAAGAAAAGAGGAGAAACAAAATACACTGGAATTTTCAGCTCATCTTTTCAAGGGTTTACACTATGGTAAGGGCAAAATATACAGTTAAAACCCTAAATAATCTGAAGGTCATTTTCCTGAATATTTTTAAAAGAATATATAGGTATATTTTACATGTAAATATATTACTAAATATATACATATAACTTGATCATACAGTGTTACTTGCATATGACATATATGTGTGTGCTGTTATAAATTTCTAAATGTATAAATATAACCTGTTCCTACAATGTTACTTGTTCATAACACATATATACATACACATGTGTTTATATGTCTCTATGTGTGTGTCTGTGTATATGTCTGTGTATGTGTAATTTTGGGCCTATACATAGTAACTAGATAACCAATTAGTGTACTCCTCACTACATATTATTTCTCAAGTGCTCAATAATACTTGGTTCTTTGTCTAGAGATGAAGGCTCCTGAGCGTCCATCTTCCACATTAGTGTTTATATCACTGTCATCGCTTACAACTGACTGAGAACACTGCTGAAAATCACGATCCATCAAAATGCAGAAAATAATAAGTCAAGATCGGGTGGTCCCCAATTTCAGTATATATATATATATATATGTCGCAAATCCTGCACCTTAATCCTAGAGATCATTATAGAAGAAAACAGTAAGATTGAAAGAGAAACAGAACTTAGCTGTGAGGTTGTATCTCCTACAAATATAAGAGAAGGTACACTCTTGAAAGTGACATCTCATTAACACAAATGCCTAAAGTTCATAAATCATTTCTTTAAAAAAAACTCTGTATTAATCACCTTATAAACTATAGCCCAGTCTATGTGAGTGGTATGAGTTCTTAGTTGATTCTTTTAGCATTGCAACAATAGCTATTTTAATTAGAGGTGAGTATATAGTTCCTCCATTAAATGGATTTTTAATGCATACTAATTCCAATTTCTGTTAGGTCAAGGCTAATAGTCTACCAAAGTTCACTCTTAGCAATATTAACCTTCTCAGAAAGTAACTAAGTTGAACTGTGAGAATCTGATGTCTTTATTGCCTCCTTGAACTGACAGGTTGTTAGCATCCTGCATGAGCTATAGCCTTCAGTAGATAATTCAATTATCAGTTTCATATAATCTCTTCTTTGTGTGTGTTAGCTGAAGGAGATTTTATATCAGTTGCACAGATCACAGTTAGTATTTTTATGACAGAATTGAGGAAAATATACCACCTGACTTCAATACATAAACAATTGTAGATCCTCACTTCACAACGTAAGCAAATAAAGCACACACCAACTGAGCAGTCTCTCTCATTGGGGTTTATGCTGGATGCGGCTCTAACATGTGCATAAGCTGCCTTAGTTGACTGTAAGGAATTCTTTATAATGTCAACAAACTGTTTTATGCATAATAGCCAGGATCCATGGGATCTTGTTGGAGAGTCTTTCATAAGATATAGCTGTGATTGTTACTGTGATTATTTATCTGCTGATAATTTAACTGGACCCAAATTAAATCAAAAATTTTAAAGAAATGTTGCTCATGAAACTAGAGGAAAATCTGCTGAGAAATCACTGATTCTTTCATATAATAACAGAAGGTAAGATAATTTTCCACAATTACTAACTAGTAATTTTAAAAGTTTCTTTTCATTTTCCTAAATGAAATCCTAAATAAAGATGATCACATGGTAAATCATATTAAAGCATGTTTTTCATAATGTATTTTATGGAACATGTAAACAAGAAGATAGGCTGTGAATAAGAATGTGGAGTAGGGTATATTTGAAAGTTATAAATTGAGAAGAAAATTTGAAAGATTATAAGAATAGGTATTGAGCCCAACTATCTGGACAGGAATTTGAGTCTTGTTACTTTATATTTAATACACTTTCTTTTGTATAAATAATATCATGTCATAGCAGTTTTTTCTTTATAAGCTGTATATATTAGAAATGCATATACAGAAGAATATCATTAGATTCAAATGAATAATGAATTAATAAGTAAACGAGTACCATTGACATCAGCAATCATGCCCAATACAAGCTAACACTGATAATGCTGCTACATTGTGGAAAATTTGCAACAAAACTTCTCAAGAAAACAATGTTCCATGCAATCAGACAATGAATCAATGATAACCAGGATTCTCCCAAATACACCACTTATAAAAAAGACAGAATCAAATGTTTAAAAGGAAACTTCCAGTTCCTTTCTTTCTCTTTTTCTTCTTGTTTTATATTCTTCTGACTCCAGAATACAAGACAGTAATTCTTGAGCAATCTTCTAATAGAAATACCTGTTATTCACATTTACCCTATTAACTTAGAAAATTTTTGATATCTTGATTTTTTTCCCTCAAGATATATCAAATTAATTATTGGAATGGTAATTACCTTATTTGAAAGGTAATTGTTTAAAAAAGAATAAATTAAACATGATTAGTTATAGGAATAATCCTCATTTTATATTTAAAAAGTATAATATATGGTACTGTAAGGTGAGTGTGTGTGTTGTACATATTCATGTGAATGGAGGTCAATGGCAAACTTAGGATGTCATCTGCTGGTATGTGAAGCTTGCTGATTCAGCTGGGTAGCTGAACCCCCTATTATATCTACTATTTTGCATATGTATGTCCACATTTAAGCATTCAGATATTCCTTGAATCTACAAATATGTGTGAACTATCAATTTGGTCACTTTCAAATCTTTCAAAATATTTGAATGTAACGCAATAAAACATATTTGTGATACAATTTGAAACCTTTACTTAGAATCTTCCAAACTAATAAATGAGCCAATTGTGGTGGCACACACATTTAGACACAGCACTCATGAGGCAGAGACAGGTAAACAGTTGTTGAGTTTAAGGCCAGACTGGTTTACAGAGTGAGTTACACAACAACCAGGACTATATAGAGAAAATCCATCTCAAAAACAAAATGAAGAATTGACAAAAGAAAAAAACAGAATAAAGAAAAATAGAAACTTTTGTATGTGCATTGATTGCCTATGTGTGTATCCTTATTCTGAAAGTTGGAGATTCATATTCAACAATGACTTATGTAGTAGTAGGAGCGGCACCCGCACGGCTAGCTTTACCAGAAATAATTACACACAAACTGTATTCATTTAAACACTGCTTGGCCCTTTAGCTCCAGCCCTTACTGGCTAATTTTGATATCCAGATCAACCCATCTCTAATAATCTGTGAGCACCGGTCTTAGTGAGCACCCATCTTACCGGGAAGATTCTAGCCTACGTCCATCCTGGGTCGGAGCTTCATCGCGTACGTCTCAGAGAGCAGAGCTCTCGCGTCCGCCCTGGAGATGGGAGCATGGCGTCTCTGTCTGAGGCATCTTGCCTCACTTCCTCTTCCTCCCAACATTCTGCTCTGTTTACTCCACCCACCTATGTTCTAAGCTATGAGCCCAAGCAGTTTGTTTATTACTGAACCAATGAAATCAACAGATTGATATATGACACTCCCACATCAGACTTAACTCACTTGGTGATATATATGAGTTTCCAAAATTATATATTTTTTATTATTGATCATTGTTACAAAGTTAAAAGAGAAGTTGTTTTCTTCTTGAAAGTGTTTAGACACCTAAATGGGTATTTTTTAATCTCACTTTGAATGAAAATAAAACAAAAACCTTCTTCCAAATAGTATACTTCATTTTAATAATAAATCAGTCATATAATTCAAGAAAATGTTAACTTTGATTAAGATAATTTCCGCAATTATTGAGATGTTAATTTCTTAAGTAGTTTATAATCTAATCAGTTATAATAATAAACTATATTTATTCTTTGTATTGGGGTTATAATTGTTGACTTGGAAAGTCAGAACAGAAAGGATATGGAAAGATGTTCAGATTGGCATTACAAGCATTCATCCTAAAGAACATGGCAAGTTACCATAGACAGATCCTGACTCCCTCCACAATATCTTTCCACCAAGCAGCACAATACATTTGTTGAAGACACAGCATTAAATTGGAGAAATAAGCTTAGCAATATTTTCATTAAAAGACCTTTCAGGCTTCCTGGCAACTCATTTTGGCACAGGAGCAAATCTCTGATTCAGGAAATTGCAGTATGTCAAGGTGCACTTTAGTTACTCATTGCTTTTCAATACCTCACATGATAATGACTGCTGGAAACTATCATACAATTTCCAAACTTTCTAGCCTAATAGATACAAATAAGCGAGACAATCAAGCAATAAAGAAGACAAAAATGAGATAAAAACACTAGTAGATGATGTATAATCAACATCATTTCTTTAAATTTTACTTGAGACTTTTAACTATCATCCTTTCATGTTAGAGAATTTGTTATTGTAGAGTACATATACAAATTATACTCTTTTACCATGCCTAAAATTAAAATTCACAGCAGTCAATACAATTACTGCCTACATCTTCCAAACACTGAACTATTTATTTGAACATGAGCATATAAAGATGTTCATTTTTGTTCATTGTATCTAGAGGTATAATTATACGAGCCACTGAATTTTATAGTTTGTCTGTTTTACAATAAGACCCAATAGTCTGGCAAAAACACAGATATGAAGGGCCATCATTTTCCTTGTATTAGAAGGAGCATTTTTAGCTTTCAGAAAGTTAACCGCAAAGTGTCAGGATTCAGTGCTTTTGATACTTTATGGTGAATCATGATCATTTAAAAAGTAGATCTATCTTGAGAATTAAATTAGATTTTCAAATAGGACAGAAGAGAGAAACGATGACACTTGAAAGAGTGACTCACAGGTGGAAGAATTAAAACCCTAATTTGGTGTGACATTTCTGATTCAGATGAAAAATAAGTTGTTGCGTATATAAGCAAAGTTGATCTCATTCCAAGGGGTCATCATCTTCCAAACAGTGAATATATATATATATATGTGTGTGTGTGTGTGTGTGTGTGTGTGTGTGTGTGTGTGTGTGTGTGTGTGTGTGTTTGTATCATTTATTAAAAGAGGTTCAAATAAAGCAAAACAAATTTCTAAATTTTCACAATTCATCTTTAATACTAAGAAACTTCAAGCCATGCTGAATATAAGTATCAGGCCAAACTACAGATGAAGAAATAACACCACTGAGAAAAATCATTAAGATATATGTCTTAAAGGTTGTGAGATGTTTAACAGTGACTTGACAAATAAATGTGAAGTGGCCACTCTATCTGACTTGTCATTTTATCCATTTTATTAGATCTTTGCTTTGTATTTGAGAGATTCAAAAAGACTGTTTGAAACATAATAACTAACTTAATAACTCATAGTCAACAACAAATATTAAGTCTTTATTGTTTCAACATGGTGATACATAAAAAGTTTATATTCACATTTTTAGGTTTTTTTATTCAAGAAACATCTATGACTTTGTTTTCTATAAGGTAACTTAGACATATTATGGCTTCCATTATTAAAAGTAGATTATCTCTCTGAAGAGATTAAATGTGTGAGATATTTTATGTTAAGTCTCTGTTTTGTCTATTGACTCTCATATGACTCTTTTTTGAGTAATGCAACCATAAAATTTTCTGTAGTTTGAAGAGATATCTTTTACTCTTTGATAAGTTATAAAAAGACCCCAGGATATTTCAGCCCAGTTTAAACCAAGGAAGATTCGGTTTTATTGAATGAACTTCCCCTGAAGGATAATGGGGAAATGAGTTGAAGAAGATGCCTAAGAAAATATCTTACATCAATTAAAGTCTTCCCACATACATTAATATGTACACATGCACAAACTTATGTGAAGATGAACATATCACACACACATAAGCACAGGCATACTAAAATGATTTATTGTAATTTTTTTAACCCAAGAAGTTAAATAACTGTAATACATCTCTATTTTATAAAGAAGTCAAATTATATCTTATATAAGCAATGCATTTTTATTTTTTATTGAAAATAGCATCTTCTGTCGAACAATACATCTAACCATGGTTTCTCTTCCCTCCATAACTCACAGATCACCCCTCTCTTTCCCAGATTCACTCCTCTCTTTCTTCTTCAGAAAAGAACAGACCTCCAAGAAACAAAACCCACACAGGACAAATCAAGATACAGTAAGTCAAGACCAAAACCCTCATATCAAGGCTGGACAAAGCAACCCAATAGGAGGGAAAGTGTTCCAAAAGCAGACAAAGGGTCAGGGATCCACCCTCTCTCATTGTTTGTCCTACAAAATCACCAGGCTAACAGCCTTGATAAATGCACAGAGGACCCAGTGGCTATACACCCATACAGGCCTTGTACTTGTGGCTTCAGTCTCCAAATAAATCTGATAATGCTTAGTTTATTTGGTGGGCCACGTTATCCTGGTGTCCTCTGTGCCCTCCGGATCCTATAATCTTTCCTCCCACTCTTTCATAGGGTTTCCAGATCACTAAAAGGAAGGAACCAATGAATACCTCCAACTTAGGTTCTCTCTCTCCATAATACCTGGCTGTGGTTCTCTGCATCCACTCTCATATGCTTGGGGAGGAAGACTTTCTGATGATGACTGGACAAGACAACAGTCATTGAGTGTAACAGAATATCAGTAGGAAACATTTGATACATCTTTATTAATTTTTGTCTGTTTTGTTTGGTTCTACTATAGGACTCTAGGCTACCCAGTGGATGCCAGGCCATCCAGGTAGTGCAGGGCATGGGTTCTCGCTAATGGTGTGGGCTTCAAATAAGCCAGACTTTGGTTGGTGACTCCCTCAAGTTCTGTGACACAATTGCCCCAGCACATCTTGCAGACAAGATGTGTTGGCAGCTGGGTTGGTGTGCAGTTTTCTCTTTCTATAGCATGGAGAGTTTAGAATGTACAGGTGAAGTGTCTATGCCAACTTTCCCCCCCTTCATTCAAAGAGCCCTATGAATATGGGTTTTCCTTGACAATGAGGCCCCATTGTCAGTTTTTAAAGAGCAGACTCTTGTATTAGCATCTGCCTTGGTTTTCTAGGGATCTCCACGGGAACCCCAGACCATGAACTCAACTGAATATAGTCACCCAGTTCTGCCACTAGAAGCCTTTCCTGCCTGCATTGGATAGACAGTTCAGACTCTGTATTCTCCATTAGTAGAAGTCCTCACTAGGGTTACCCTCATAGATTCCAGGAATCTTCCACTGCACTGTGTTACCAAATAACTCCCCACACTTCACAATTCCAATTGACTCTCCCTCCTTTGCAATCTAATCCTTCCATACCCTATTATCAGAAGCCCCCAGTCCACTTCCCAGAGAGGTCCATACATCTCCATTAGATCCCTGTTCTTTAGTTAACCTCTCTGGATCTATGGCTTGATTTTCCTTTACTTAACAGCTAATATTCACTTATAAGCCAATACATACCATCTATATTTGTATATTCAAGTCTCATTTACCTTGAGAACAATGATATTTTCTGTAAGTATATACTTGCCTGAAAATATTATGATGTCATTTTTCAACCACTGAGCTAATTTCTAATTTCTTGAGTTCTTTATATTTTTGCCATTCTCCTTCTACCAGATGTGAAATTTTAAAAATCTTTTTTTTCTATTCTGGAGCTTGCTATTTTGTCTCACTGAAAGTATTCTTTGCTTTACAAAAGCATACCAGTTTCATGAGTTCCCATTTATTAGTTATTGATCTTAGTCCCTGGGTTATCAGTATTCTGTTCAGAAAGCTGTATCCTGTGCCAGTGCGTTCAAGGCTATCCTCCACTCTAACCTCTATAAAGTTAAGGTATCAGGATGTTTTGTTGAAGATACTTTCTTTCTCCATTGTGTATCTCTGGCTCCTTTATCAAAAATCAGGTGTCCATATTTGTTTGCTTCTGTGTCTTGATCTTCAATTTGATTCCATTGATCAACCTGTCTATTAACATACTAATACGATAGAGTTTTTATTATTATAGCTCTGAGTACAGCTTGAAATTACTGATGTTGATAGCTTCAGAAGTTCTTTCATTGTACAGCATGATTTTAGCTATCCTGGATTTTTTATTTTTACATGTGACCTTGAATATTGTCCTTTTAAGGTCTGTATGGAATTGTGTTGAGATTTTGATGGGGATTGCATTGAATCTGTAGCTTACTTTTGGTAGCATGGCCATGTTTACTTTATTAATCCTTCTAATCGAGCATGGAAAATCTTTCCATCTTCTGATATCTTTTTCAATTTCTTTTTTCAAATACTTGAAGTTTTAGAAATAAAAGTCTTTACTTTCTTGGTTAGAGTTACCCCAAGATAATTTATAGTTGAGGGTATTGTGAAGGGTGTTGCTTCCCTGATTTTTTTCTCAGTCCAGTTATTTATATATAGAAGGGTAGGAAGGTAAGGCCTATCAGTCTGAAAGAAACCAACCTGGAGTCTGCCTAGTGTTATCAGAGATCCTGATGATGCCTAGCCAATGAGGGGTGACCATGCTATATAAGATCTTCCCTGTTGCTAAATAACTGAGTCTGCTGCATCCCTTCCACTGGACTCCCAACATCTATGTCACTGATGTCATGCCTTCTCATCCACTCTCCAGAGGAAGATGTTAGGGCCCAGCTACATCTGGTGCCTGAACAGAGAATTCTACCATAGATTTTGAGCTCACCTAGTCAGGATCTTTTTTTTTTTCATTGCAGCTATAATTTTTGGGGGGTTGTCCAGAAAAGGTTCTAACCATCTCCCTCTCCTCACTTGCAATGTGGACAATGCTCCCAAGACAGTGTATTTTTGTGAAAAGGCTCCTCGGTGTTGTGTGTTCTCAGTCCCTTCAGCAGGTAAGCATTGGGACCCCTATCCTTTCTTTTTGTGAGTGTTATCTGTCATGTTTATCTGCCCATCCAGTTAGGAAGGCATATTTTATTTTCTCTTTTATTTTGCCTCGTACTTCCATACAAGAGCTGACCCCCAGGAGGCAGAACAGAGGCTCAGGTCCTGATCACCATCCCTCATCCAGAGACACCATGTGGGTATGAGGCTGTGGCCTATAGAACCACAGAAGTTCCCCACTAACCACAAGACATATAAGTCTGACATAATTTCCTATCCCTGTTGGCTATTGTCTCCCTATTCAAATGGGTAACCTCTCCTTCACCTCCACCCCCTCCATGTCTCATCTCTCTTTGACATCTGATGAGAAGGAGACAAACAGTTCAATGTCAGTGTATCGTGCTAAAGTGTGATCACAGTTAAAACTTTATCTACTGCTTCCCCACCAGCTACACTTCCTCTCCAGGAGGCTACACCTCCACCTCCTCCATGGTTCTCTTGGAATAAAGTATCTCAAGGTCTGCCTGCCTTTAATGGCAGAAATTCCCTTGTGCTGTGGCATTACCCCAGCTACTACAGCCCCTTCACCTCAGGCAGACAGAAGCCTTTCCTGTGAACCTGGGACAAAATTCCCATCCCCAGATTTGAGCTCTCCCTTATCCAGAAGGGAGCTGATGACTCAAGCCACGATTCACCTTACTTTGATGAGGTCCTCACTCAGTGCACAATACAACTACAGACTTACCTTGATTGGTATAGTCTGCTCAGGGCTGTGCTGGAGCTGTTTGCCTTTCTTGGCTGGAAAGTGGCTTACGAGAATCATGTAAAAGCTCAAGCATGGATGAACCTCCTAATTAATGGTCCAGTGACCCTTGACATGCTCACTAGATGAGGTAATTTTGTTCATCTTATCCAGTTGCCACAAATTGTCTATCAATCCTATTACCAACAGGTTTCTGAGCTGGCCTTAAAAGCTCTTAAGACATGCACCTCGTAGGACCCTTCAGCTTATTTCTGCGATCTTATTCAACAGTCAGGAGAACTTTTTACTGATGTTCTCAAATGTATCAGTGAGACAGTGAAGTGGAGAGTAGACATGAACCCCACTAGGAAAATGATAATCAAATAATTGGTTTGCGAAAGGCTTAATGCCTTTAACCACAGTGCAGTCCCAGCAATCCACATTGAGGACATTCACAAGTAGGTACTGACCAGAAGAGGTCTTGATCCCAGTAACAGTCTCATTGTTGCCTTCACTGCTTGCCTGGATGCCCTCCTTGCAGACAAGAGCAGGCTGATGATATACCCAGGGGCTCCCAAATAGCTAGAGCTTGCTGGGGATGTGGCATATCATGCCTTTTGTGGTGTGGCTGCCCAGGGCAAAACCTAGGACCTGTTGTCCCAGATACAATAATGGTTTTCATTGGGCAAAGGACTGCAGATTATAATTTGCCAAAACACTTGTCCTTCCAAACTCTAGGTGGGGTGCTCCTCCACCCTGTCAGTAAGAGAAGGCTCTGGTAATCCAAAAATCTATCTATTGAACACTGCCTGTTTTTAAACACTCACCAATGTTGATCATCTATCTTTATGGGCAAATGACATGAGAAGGGAGGCAGGGGCAGGTCTCCCTGGCAATGGTCAGAGCCCATTACCTAAGCTACAGAAGGCCGTGTCAGCCATGGGGAACCCGTAGACCAATTCAGGCCATAAAAGGTTTTCAAAGCTCTTTCATTTTATAACACCTCAATAATACCAATCATTTTCTTCTCAACAATAGTGTATGGGTGAATCAAAAAGAAAATCTGCAATTTTAAAGTCTGTATATTTTCCCTTAAGTCACAACCCCTTTGATTCTAAATGGGGCGGGAGGTCCTGAAAACATTTTCCTGGGCTGAGGAGATGACTCGGTAGACAGAAGTGCTGGCTACATGCGTACAAGGGACTGGCAGAGATCATAATTGTGCCTAGCCAATGAAGGGCAACCATGTGATGCTGCCTGAGAGCCTAGCAACAGGTATTATCAGAGATCCTGATGGTGCCTAGCCATTGAAGGGTGACCACTTATGCTGCCTGAGGGACTAGCAACAGGTGCTGTCAGAGGTCCTAATTATGCCTTACATTTACTGGGATGACATGGGAACAGCAATCAAACAGCATGAATTCTACACATCGAGAAGGGGAGAGGGGTGACTGTGGCGCAGAGAAACAAGTAGAAAGGGCCGCTCTGTACATCTGCGATTGTGCAACCCAATCGCACATATAGAGCGGTAGAGTAAGATCTCCACAGATAGAGTAAGAACTCTGTGCTTTCACTTGATAATATGCAGCAAGTTAGTAAAGTACTTACTATACAAACATAGGAACCAGAAGTTGATTCCCCAGAACCCATATAAGAAATGTTAGTCATTGGTTATGGTGAAGCTGAAGATGAGAAAGAGAGATAAGTTTTCCTCCAAGAAGTCACTGGAGTTCTATGCTTCCAACCCAAAGCAACAGTTGAAGATGAGAAATTTCCAAGAAAGATCAAAGATGAGAGCAAACAGAATATTCTAGACAAGTGTAATGAAATCAACAGTCAGTTGGATTAGAGTCAGACTGAAGACAAGGAAGAATTGGAATACCAGCAGAAACCCCGTCATTACCAAGCTGTCCCAGAGGGCTGATGGCATGCTTGGAAGAATGCCTAGGAATTTCACTGGTGAAGGAGGTCGTGCACCATTGAAGAGGTGGATTAAGCCAATCCAAGTAGAGGCATAGTTTTGTTCTACAGGGAAACATTTGACGTACCCAGGTTTGGCATCTTACTTGGCAGTTTTAAATATAAGCTGCTACAATAAATTACTGGGCATTCTCAATACTTGAACATGGAACATGTGCACAGGGAGAGAAAGTAAATAAAACATCACACTTTATAAGTACTGTATCCTAAAGAGACAACGTAATGTTTAATAAAATAGGTGGAAAATGCAATGTCTAATAAAACATAGGGGAACTGCAATGCCTAATAAAACTATTTAAATTCACAAAATAATGTCACTCGAATAACTGAAGCTCTGGGGAACCAGACACAGGCAGAATCTTGGGACTCACCATCCAGGCAGCCTAGGCTAATCAGTGAGCTCCAGACCAATGGAGACCTGTCTTCAAGAACAAGGTAAATTTCTATTTAACAGGACATTCAAAGTGGCTCTCTGGTCTCCACACATATGTATATTAGAATATACTCATACACAAGAGTATATATGTACATATGAAATATACAATGTAGCATGAATTAATAAAAACTCAGAGACAAATATTGGGGTTCAAGCTCAAAAACAGAAAAGAAAGCAAAGCAGCTAATCACAAGAGAGACCTTTTAGCTCTACCAAATCTTCATAAAGAAATGTCAAGATCCTGTCTCCGTGAATCCTCAGACTGTACTCCAGTGAGTTTCTCTCTCTTCCCCTTTATATTTCTCTCTCTACCCAGCCATATGGGGCCTGTTTCTACCTCCCTAGACCTGGGATGAAAGTTATGTGACCTCCCAAACACTGTGACTAAAGGTGTGAGCCTCCACCACCTGGATCTATTTCTGGATTAATCTTTTGTAGCCCAGGGTAACTTGAACTCAGAGTATGCCTCTGTCTCCTGAGTCTATGGATTAAAGTTGTGTGTCACCATTCTGTAGCATCTAGTGGCTTAGTTTTGCATTCTGATCTTTAGGCAAGCTTTATTTATTAAAATACAAACAAAATATCACTACAATATAACAACCTTATGAATTGATTTTTCATTACTGTGAATAATTTCTAACACTCAACTGAAAAAAAGCACTTTACTAAAATACAGTTGCCCTTATATGGACAAGTTATTGCTTTTTTCCTTAAAATCAAGTCAATATCTTACATAAATGAATACTTTATTTCCTAAAGACCCAATTGTAAAGTTAAAGAGCAAAAACAACATATGCACAATTGGGAGAAGTACTTGAAACTACAGTTAATTTAGATAATAAAAAAAATAGCTCAACAGTTAAGACCACTTGCTATTCCTCCAGAGAACTCAGTTACCAGCACCCAAGTAGCTACACTGATGTGGGAGTGTCATATATCAATCTGTTGATTTCATTGGTTAAGCAATAAAGAAACTGCTTGGCCCTGATAGGTTAAATCATAGGTGGGAGGAGTAACAGAACAGAATGCTGGGAGGAAGAGGAAGTGAGCTCAGAGAGACACCATGCTCCCCTCTCCCGGGCAGACGCAAGAGCTCTGCTCTCTGAGGCACACGCGATGAAGCTCCGACCCAGGATAGACGTAGGCTAGAATCTTTCCCGGTAAGACTGATGCTACACAGATTATTAGAAATGGGCTAGTCCAGGTGCAAGAGTTAGCCGAGAAGAGGATAGATATAATGGGCCACGCAGTGTTTAAATGAATACAATTTGTGTGTTGTTATTTCAGTGCATGAGCTAGCCAGGCGGCCTGGGTGCTGGGGACTCAGCCCCGCAGCTCCTATTACAACACTATACCTGCAGGGGATCCAATGTACTCTTCTGGCTTCTGTACAAATATATATGTTGTACATTCACACAACCATAAACACAAATTAAAATGAGTAAATAGACACTATAAGGGTAATTTAAATGTATGTAACATTTTTACTACATAGATTGTATGGCGATAACATGAAGAAGTGCATAGTGTGTGATTGGCTTTATATCTGTGAAGAACTTGTTGGTACATATTTTCTTCCCTTTCTATTCATATATTTTAATCACTCTTCTCTTAAGCATATATTATTCTAAAGCAGTTGCTCTCAAGCTGTGGGTCTTGACCCATTTGGAGGTCAAGTGACCCTTTCACAAGGGTCACCTCAAATCATCAGAAAACACAGATATTTACAATTCCTAACTATAACAAAATTGCAGTTAAGAAGTAACAATGGAAATAATTTTATGATTGGTGGTCACCACAACATGAGGAACTGTATTAAAGTGTCACAGAATTAAATCTTATTCTGGAAGTACTAAACAGAAAAATTATTCAAGAAAAAGGAAGGAAACCATGAAAAAAAAACCTATTTTATTCAAAATGGATAATAAGATTATGTAGCGAGAACTAAGCCATCAGCTTATTTTACCTGAAAAACTGGAATAGGAAAGTTACAAGGCACAACACATTTACAGAAAAATTAACTACAATTCCCATTGCAGTAAACAACCCAAATAGGAAATAAAAAAAAATCCAAGCAAAGCAGCACTGGTGAGCTTGTTAACATCTTTGTTGAGAATCAAGGGTCTAACGTGGGAGTGAGGACTTGTGGATGTCTATTTCACTGGACTACAAGCAAGATTTTATACTAGCACACACTGCTTCACATCTGCACTCCTATGTTTTATTCTCATTGCTCAAAATTGCTACACTCATTTGGGATTTAGGTCAGTGTGAGGCTCCAAAAAACTTTTCAGTATCTTCTTCCTGTTTGTATGGATAATATTTTTGGTATTTATAAGGATTTTGATGATTCTGGAGACTGTTCTGGAGAAATGTGGCCACAGTGCTCAGAATTCAGAAATAGATGTGTGTGTTTGTGTGTGTGCACAATTGTCTTTCTCTTTGTGTATATTCTTTTCTATTTCTTTCATAAATGTTTTCTAATTTGCATTGTAAAGATCTTTCATCTCTTTGATTGAAGTTATCACTAGTCTTTTGTGTGTGTGACTGCTGTAAATGAGATTAATGTCACTCTTTATTTGTATCCCAGATAATTCTTTACTGGAATTTGTAAATCTGAATTTTAGACACTGAAATGGTCATTCATTGAATTTAATAGAATTTTAGTGGCATCTTTGAGAATTTCTTTCTATATAAGCTTTCATTATCTGTTAAGAGTGACAATTTAGCTGTTATCATTTCAACTTGAAGCCCTTTTTATCTTTTTCCCTCTTTTTTAGTTCCTTTCTCTTTCTCCTTTTTTCTCTCTCCCTCCCCCTCTCTTTCTCTTTATCTCTCTCCCTCTCTTTCTTCTTTTTGCTACTGTCTACTCTGGTGACAAATAACAGTCATTTTAATAATGTAAGGAAAAGTGGGAATATTAAGTTGTTCCATTTCTTGGAGAAAAGTTTTTTCCTCATTTGGTAGGGTGTTGTCTAAGACCTTTATTGTATTATTACATTCCTCCTATCCCTAATTTGTTCACCATTTTCATCATGAAGGATGTTAAATTTTAACAGTGATTCTGAAATTGAGAATTACATATAGTAAAGTCTTGTTTTCTCTCAATAAACATTATAGACCACATATATGAGCAGAAAGAATCATTCACAGACAAATGAGAATATACTAACTAAAACTCTACTTTGTAGATGAGGGCAAAAATCAGCAACAAGGACAATATTCAATGAACACTGCAGTTCCCAGTATTTGGAGGGATCATTCTGCTTTTCGTAAATTGAGTACTGATTTTCTTTCCCTCTTATGGTGTGCCTTCCACTTCTTCAGACTCTGTAGTATATGCTTGTGTTTGTCTTTT
Organism: Microtus ochrogaster; assembly: GCF_000317375.1. Classification (NCBI taxonomy): domain Eukaryota; kingdom Metazoa; phylum Chordata; class Mammalia; order Rodentia; family Cricetidae; genus Microtus; species Microtus ochrogaster. The sequence continues at coordinate 699,068 of NW_004949121.1, forward strand.
CAGTAATAGACATTTTTACCAGTCTAAGACTGTTTTTCATTGCTCATATTTGGACAGTGCTGTTGACCAGTTTCTCATCTATTGTGGGTCAGTTTTGAGCAGTGTGTATTTTTCGCATTGATTACTGAGTTAGATAGTGTTTGCTTGTTTCAGTTATTATTTTCTCAGTTCTTTACATTTTCATGATATTAACTACTTGCAAGCTACTTGCAAATCATTCCTCTGAAGAATGACATTTTTCACTGCACACTGTTCTTTCCTCCAATGTGATGACTTTTATTTTGAAATAATCTCAATTTTCTCATTTTGTATTTCCTGCTTTCAGTCTCAGCCAAAACCCATGCCTGCTTCAATGCTCTGCAGTCTCCTTTTCTTCTGGTAGTTAACAAGTGTTCGGGTCTGACCATTGGATGATTAATCTGTTTCAGTTTGGTTTAAACCTGATTAGAGATGGGATCCAGTGTTCTCCTTGAAGATGTAACTATCTAGCATCTATGATCTATTAACCATTTCTTACTCCTCTGAATGTGGACCTTCTTTGTAAAGGAAGACAAGTCTCAATCTCTGATTAACTGCTCTGCTGCATAAAGATCCAATTCAATTCTATTCTTCAGGAACTGAAGACAGGCTGACTTTAACTTTGAAATCATGTTTAGGAGAAAATTATATCTGTCTATTTAGTTAGATCTTTAATTCTTGTCCTCCTTTGAAAGTGGCAAAATCAAACCACATTTTGTTCACTAACCATCCACTGTTAATGGGAGCAAGTAATGATTTGACTGCATTTGATTATCTAGGCTGCTTTTTTGGGGTGTAAAATGGACTTAATGGTGCCTTTAAATGTACCATATTTATTAGCTTTGGGGAATGAAAAACTTTGCAACATTAAGTTTTACATTAAGATTTGCTATATGATTTCATTATTTTTAGACTCAATGCTTTTAAGAAAACTCTAGAATGTACAAAACAATTTTCAAAGTAAAAATGCAGTACTTTCTATACATTAAAACTTTGAGGAGATTTTTCTGTTTAAATTAAGAGTAAATATGAGATTTAAATGTTTCTGTGGAGTCTGGTTAATATAAACCATACAGAAATACCCACACTTTTGTTCAGTAAGTGACCAGTTGTTAACCAAAGTATTTTGTGATAAACTCATTTCTCTATGTGATGGAAAAACAGACACAGCAGACAGAAAAGTATCAAAATTCTATCTGATGCGTTTTCCTCAATTTATTTTTGAGAGTACAGTGAAGACTTCCATAAAGACCAGTAAAGTTAGAAGTTTTTTTTTTTTCTGTGCACCTAAATCCTTATGTCAAGTCAAGGTGCTTTAATATACTTTTTACATTTAAGCATTCTTAACAGTTGAACTAGACTACACTTCTGTACTTTAAAATTCTCAGCTTATAGATGCCCTGTTCAAAGACAAATATTCATCAGTCAGTTACTCTCAGCACCTTGACCAAATATGAGTCTGTAACCCTCTGCCAAGGGAGTTTCTATGACTTGGAAGGAAGCTGCCACTACTCTATTAGACAGCCTGTTGTTAAAGAAATTGACAGTGCGATACCCCCTGCCTTTTAGTTCTTAACCAAGCCATCTATTATCATTCACTCATCCCATGCACAGGACATTCAGAAGACATGACAAACAGAACTAAAGGGCTGGAGAACGGGGAAGATTGTCATGAAACACCGCCATCCAGAAACAGCAGTACCATGGGGAAGATTGTCATGAAACACCGCCATCCAGAAACAGCAGTACCATGGTATCCAAGGACACACACACAGCTACAGAGACCTGTGTAAGACGGAGCATGCCAAGGTTCCACTATGATTAAAATCTACTCTTAAACTACTTTTAAATTTGAATAATTCAAATCTTAACTTATATAGCTTGTATGCTGATCAGATATTTGTGAGTATCAATCTCTCCTATCTTCATCAGAGCCATGTGATCTAACAGCTTTTATCCTTGCCAAATATCCTTGCCAGCTGGCATTTCACTGTAATAAAAAAGAAGCAAGATTAGTTATCCTTTAATGCCCTGTAATAGCTTGTCCTTGTCAGGTTTCTTACTTCTTCTCCTTCAAGATGTAACAATCATAGGGAGCAATGGGTGATTATTCTGTGCTGTTATCATCATCGTCATTATTATCTATTGAGGAAATGGATAATGGTTTGGCTTTAAAGAACACCAAAGCTAATAGCAGGTACTCTTGGCAGACAGTGCTAGTGACAAGAATAACTCTCTTGCTAAGTGATCATCTTGCCTGCAACCTTCTACCTGGAACACTTCAATTATAGGACATTCAATGATTAAGTTTTAATAACATAATGCAGATATCATGTATTCAGTTGAAATTATCCATGTGACTTGCAATACATGCCAAAGATAAAGTAGGAAAAAATCAGATCCTGAACTCAATTGTCTTATACCTGCAAAGACAAGCATATCCAATTTTTATAACCATGTCTGCATATTGCTTTATTATTCAAAATTCCACATATTATTTTGCCTAAATTTTAAATTTTATATAAATAGAATAAGATCACCTGTGATTAGTTGCTGTGTCAAATTTCTTTCATTTTTTATAATTTTGTAATTCATCTGTGTCTTAGTGGTTAGTTTGTTCATTTTATTTACTTTACTCATTTGATTAGAATGTCACAATTTATTTCTCTTGTCGTCTGTGGATGGGTATAGAGGCAGTTTCAAGTTTGGAGATGTCATAATCTGTGCTTCACTGAAAACTCTTTACACATTTCATGAAGCAGGTGTTTATGACCTCCTCATGCAGTTGACTCACTGAACATGAACCTTTTCCCTTAATAATGCTTTGTACAAAACTGTAACAATTTTCACTCTCATCATTAAGAAAATTACCATATCTTCAGATTCTCTCAATCATGTGACACGATTACACATAATTTTTGGACAACTTTGTGTCTGTAATAATCATTTAAAGTTTAAAATCATATATTTAATATTCTAGAGTCGGCATAATCTAGAAAATGTAAGGGTTTTTATGTGCTTGTGGTTTGTGCATAAAATTGATGGAGGAAGGTCATTGGTTGATTTAATAAAGAAGCTGCTTGACCTGATAGGTTAGAACGTAGGAGGGAGGAGCAGAATGCTGGGTGGAAGAGGAAGTGAGGTCACAGACTCGACAGCTCTTCTCTCGGGAGCAGACGCCTCAGAGAGACACGATGCACAGAGCTCTGCTCTCTGAGGCACACGCGATGAAGCTCCGACCCAGGGTGGACGTAGGCTAGAATCTTCCCGGTAAGCGCACCTTGGGGTGCGACACATATGATTGGAAATGGGTTAGTCCAGGTGCGAGAGTTAGCCGAGAAAAGGGCTAGAGCTAAAGAGCCAAGCAGTGATTAAATGAATACAGTGTCCATGTAATTATTTCAGGTAAAGCTAGCCGTGGGGGCAGCGGGGTGAGGGGACACAACCCCGCCGCTCCTATTACTACATAAAATGGTATTTAAAAGATTTCAGAAATGCTTATTTTTTATTTTATATCCATATTAGTTTACTTTTCCCATTATGACAAGTACATTTGATGTGTTGTAATTTAATAGTTTTCTGTATCTTTTACCCCTTTCCTCTGTTCTCTCGAATTGCTACCATTCTCCCTGCTCACCTACTCAATTTTATCATAAAAAGCTTATTTGGTTTTAACTTTTGTGTCTCTTTTTATCCATTAGAATTGAGGTGAGATATACCTTAATTCAAAAATATTTTTTTCTTATGTTTAGTTATTGTGAAATAGAATTCAATGCACTTTTGTGGTTGCTAGGTATAGCTGAATACTTAAAAAACACTTTCTTTACCAGTGACTCCATAAAATTTACCATTAATCAATAATAATTACTTAGTATAAATAGCTATCATTCAACTCAGCATTTTTCTTAATACTATTGAAGTTTGTGTTCAATAATAGTATAAAAAGACATTTTTAAATAATAAACATAGCTTTATTCTCTAGGGGGGCTTTCCAGTTGCTAAGACTAGGCTTGAGGAAGTCAGTACTTTAAATCACAGTAAACAGTTAATAACATGAGGATTTCTTTTGATACAGAGATAGGACCCCAAGTTTAAAGAAGAAAACAAGCTATGTGGTAGCACTTTGTTGTAACCCCATAACTAGAGAGGGTTAAGCAGGAGATCAAGAGTGGGAGGGCAGCTTGGACTACATGGAAAATTAAGGGTCAGATCATATTATAATAATAATAAATGAGGAAGGGGACAATGGGTGGAGGGTTCAAGTACCTATAGTCCATTTATGTGCAATGTAAGCAAAGAGGCACTGAGGTTCATACACGTTGTAAACTCTTCTGCATACAATAGTATTACATACTAGAAAATGTGTTGATAACCTCAGAACAGAGTAAGCTAGAAGAATCATGAGTATTGATTATCACTGTTGGAATTTAACACAGAATTAAAGGAGAAACAAATGATGTGTGTATGTGCAAGTATGTGTGTGTATTTATGCACATTCATGTGTGTGCATGTATGTGATCTATGTTCCCGCTTTTGTATTTTTCCCTTCTTTGGTACTTCCTGGATTTTAGACTTTATTTTGAAATAAAAATGAAAAAAAGAATGTTCATAAGATAAGAAGACACAATTTGGAGATGAGATTCTAGAAGGAAGAGAAAATAACTTTGGTTTCAAAAGAAAAGTGAAATATGAAGCTCTCAGGAAATTATAAACTGCTCGGTCCTTTGGAAAGGAGGTGAACATAACACGCTAAAGGATGGTTAGCTAACCTTAAAAACTGAATGAAACTTTCAACTCAAATAGGTATTCATCTCCTATTAATACCACTTTTACTTTTATGAAGAAACAAGAACATTAACTTCCTCATATGTTTGCTTCATCAATAAAATTACATGACAAATAACCTGGGGTCCAAGATATTTCTTAGTCCCAAAGTACATCTAGATACAAAGTAAAGTTTTAAATCATAGAAACTAATGCGTCTAAGATACACAAGGCATAATTATGGTTTCTTATTATCAGTTACATATCCGTTATGCATGAAAATGACTTGGTTTCATCTTATTGTCAACATCAAACTGCCCTTCAATGAAATGATAGTTCTTTCTCTATGCTGCATGACTTAAAGAGCTGTACCAGCTTGAGCCTCTGTTCCAATCTCCCCAAACACATGAAAATGCCCGGCTTGGCGGTGTGCACCTGTAACCCCAGTACTGGAGACTGAAGACAGACAGATCTCTGTGGTTCCTTGCCAAACTAACAAGCTCCATGTTTAGTGAAATAGCCTGCTCAGAAGTTCTAAAGGGTATACCAGTAGACAAACAACCCAATGTAGATCTCTGGCCTCCACATTTGTGTGCATAGGCATATACCTGGACACACACCCCACATACACACACACACACACACACACACACACACACATAAATTTGAAAAATTAATTGATACCAATTATTGAAGACCTGTAAGATGTCAACATATAATGTAAGTTTCAATAAGGATTTACATGCAATCTAAGAAATCAAAAAACTAAGGTCAAGGCACCATTATTAATAAGACCTGAGATACCATTTATTTTCACAATGATATTTACTTAAATACTATGCCTTCAAGACTCTACATCTAGAGAAAGAAATGGCTTAATGATCCCAGGAATCTACTTAAGAGGGAAATGTTTGAATGATTAAATTCATTGGATTCTTCTTTCCCATTTCATTTTCCATTGAGCTGGAGATTTGTTTTTGGTAAAGTGATGACCTAATAATATGCACAGTGTGTTTGTTTAAATACTAGCTCTTGAGAAAATAAAGTCTGCCTGAGTGGTAGGCCCAGCTTTCCATCCATTATTACCCTTTTCTTCAGTATCTGTATGAGGCAATTGTTATCTGTATTGCGATTATTGAAGTTCATTTTGCCTTCTGCTTGATCATCAAGAAAGAAGACATTTGAACCAGTGTTCTCCATCTTTGGCTCAGACAAGCTGGTGTTCTCTGAGTCTAAAAAGAACTCTCCCAACAGCGAACTTAACATGTGTTAAATTCCAATTTTGCTTAAGCATGCATATCCTTTGGCAAAGTGGAACTTGTGTCAGCGAAAACTATTCTATGTAGGCCATCATACACCATCATCCAATAATGTTAATAAAATATAATAATTTTCTATCTTCCCTAGCTGAATTATTCCAGAATCACTTATTGAACCACTATATAATGTCCCTTTATATTCAATTTGTATTTACTCATAATTTATTGTATCCTCATTTCAATAATAAAGTTTTGTCTCCAAATCTTTTCACTTCAATGATTCTTCTGTTAATAAATTAGATGTTTTCCTGTCTTTGTTCAGTTTCCTGGATACTCACAGAACTATATATACAGAAAAATTATTCTCAACTTATACTTCACTATTCTAAATTTCAATACAGGTCTCTAGAGATCCCTAACATCACCAGAAATGCCCACTGGCAACTCCTTTTACTCTGTAAACCACAGGAATTATACTAATTCCGTCCATCTCATTGAGACTTTGTACTACAATCTCTTTGCTTGGTGACTTAATTTCTAACTCAAAACAAAAAACAAAATGCTGTGTAAAACATCAACTTCCAGTTTAGCAACTCACTAGTCACATCTATCTTTATCCCTCTCTTATTCACACATTGTTCCTTTACACTTTGGGAATCTGTATGCAAACTGTGTTGCTTTGTCAATCACGAATTATTTCTCTCTAACTAATATTTAGGTAATATATTTTCTTCTTTTCTTGAATCGGTGCTTGTGGTTTCCTACTGCAGGTGAGAGTTAAAATTATCTTCCTTATTTTTACATCACATCAGGTGTCCAGACCAGGATATTTATATTTTCTGTGAAGAGCCAGACTTTGACAAATAGCAGAAGCTCACAGGGATTCTCATGTGCAGCTCAAATTAAAATAGCTTTCCTTCTTCCTCCATAGACAAAGGTACCCTTGAAAATTTTGCTCATTAATTATCTTCTGCCTGCTGTGTACCTTCACATTTTCATCTGTTTTTATAAAATGAATATTTCTAAGTTTGATAATCAATCTATGTACTGCATTTTTTGTTTTTTTCATTAAGATCATTGTACTTTTTCCTTTCCATTAATTTGCTAGCCTACTGATATATATCCTAACTAAAGATATCATAGTTAACAGGAACTCCCAAAGGTCACTGTGCTCAATGAATAAATGATTTCAATATTTAATTTAACTATACTCTGTGTAATATGTCAACTCAACACCAATTCTCTAGAGTTAAATTTATTTAAATTTGGATTTTCTTTGGTTAACTTCTTTCAGTGTTTGTCCTCACTGGAAATATATCTTATTCTTGTGATTCATCATTTATGCACCTTTAAATATTGCTATTTTCTATACTTTCTTTTTTTAATTTTTCTATGCCTATATATACATTTCTACTGCTTATACTATGTCCTAAATATCAATAATGTGTATTTGTAGTGCCTGTCAATCATTTTCTTAAAGTTTAGAGTTCATATAAATCACATAGCATTTTGTTTTAAAATATGAAGATTTTAATGGAAAATATTGATATAGTGCAGTAGCTCACCTGGTTTGATCTGCAGGACTGCAGCAGCAGCACACCTGTTCACAAGTTTGTATAAGCCACTTGCTTGATCTACAGGGCTGCAGACATTAATTAATTTGTAATTAATTAACCAATCTGAAGTTGTAAAAAATAATAATTTTTACTGATAATAAATTTTCAGAAGATGGTCATCATATTGCTATTGAAGCATTATGCTGCAGTTAACAAATGTTTAAGTGTTTCTTTCAGATACCTATGCATCCAAATGTCTGTTGAACATTCGCACTCAAATGATCCATTGGTACCCTACACATTATGACTGTTAATAAAGGTTTGTGCTTATATACCAGTAGAGATTAATGTATAAAGATACAGAGGAGGAGAAAGTTAATTAACATACTATTGATGTGTCTCCATATACTTTCTCTGTATTCAATATCATCAAAATACATAAGACACTCAAGCATAAACTTTCAAAATGTGAAGAAAAATGATTGACCCTATTTTTTCTTATATTCCAGTGAAAAACTTTCAACCAATTTTCAAGGTCACAAATTTGTTCTTCACAGGTCTCTTATGACTTAGTATCTCAGCTTTTGATTTCTTTTAGGATCACTTCGATTTTATATACCTTCTGTGATGTCATTCTTTGGTCTAATCTTCCACATTCCACAGTCCTCAGGATGACTTTTCTAAAATCATGTGGTCAATGTAGCTGCTACCAAACATAAAAATGGAAGGTAAGCCTGCCTGTGTTTTATTTATTATATTTATTACATTACAAAAAAAGTGCGGGACTTTTGAAGGACTACACTACATTATGAGTTCAAACAATCAGCTCCAAAAGAAACTCCAATTCCCTAAATTCCAAGAAAGTTCAAATATTCACAAATGAGCTTTACCATAGATATAGAAGGATTTCCGGTGATTAGATAAAACTCAGCATCCGATGGGAACTTGTGAAGCTGATTCCCATCAAAGGGAGTCATCTCTCTTACCTACAGCAAGAACACATGACTCTCCAATTAACATATACCTTTGGGGCATATTAGCTTGTAGAAGTTCAGGTCAACCAACAGGCTCCCTTTGTTCCATTTTAAAAAATACATATTAAAGGTTAACCCTAATAATAACATATATAGATCCATCCAGAAAGTCAAAATAGACAAGATTACCTGACAAAACTGGGAACATAGGGGTGGGGAGAGAAGGGAGGGTAAAAAGGGAAGAGGAGAGGAGAAGGTGAGGAGCGAGGAGAACTTGAGGAAATGGGATAGTGGAGATGGAAGAACCACAGAGATGAGAGCAAGGAAAGGGGGAGCCATTATGGGGTTAGCAAGAAACCTGGCTCTAGAGAAATTCTCAGGAATCCACAGGATGACCCCAGCTAAAGGCCTAAGCAGTAGAGGAAAGGCATTTGGAACTGGTCTTGCCCTGTAGTCAGACTGATGAATATTTTAAATATCACCATAGAACCTTCATCTAGCAACTGATTAAAACAGAGGCAGAGACCAGCAATGGAGTACTGGGCTAGTTCCCAAAGTCCAGTTGAAGCGTGGGAAGAGTGAGAATATGAACAAAGTGGTCAAGATAGTAGGGAGGGCACTGGACCTTCCCCAAAGCCAAGTGCCTTACCCTTTCTGAGGAGTGGATAGCGGGCTAAGTGGAGGGAACGGGAGGAGGGGAGGGAGTGGAAATTTGGATTGGGTATGTATAATGAAATAAAGATAGTTCGTTTTCTTTTTTAAAAAAAAATTAAAAATGCATGTTAAACATTTCAAAGCCCACATACCAGTATCCTGGTTATCCCTCCAGCTCATCAACCTTCTTATAAACCAGCTATTCTTACTATTCTTTTTATTCCTGGCTCCTGTTCCTGCCATTGCTACTGTCACAATGCTCTCTTTATCCTCTTTTCCCTGCTATTTCCACACATGTCTCTCACAAATAGCCCTGGCCATGTCTAATCTGCTGACCACATTCAGGCTACTTCTTTCTCTGCTAAGAACTCTTGAAAATGCCTCTGGCTATTTCGCTCTCAGATCTACAATAAAGCACCTCCCTGCCATGGAGCAGTCATGTCCTCAGTTTACACACGAACCATCTTCCAAATGAAACGATTGCCACAAGGTGTGAAGTTGCACAGAAAGGGGGATCTTGTTCTATGAATTGTGCCTCCACGTGGCATCTTTTTTTTTTTTTTCCAATGGGAACATCTCAGACAAATGGCTTCCAACCGCCCTTAGAAATGATTTCCTCTACTCCCAGACAAGTGGCTTCCAACTGTCCTTAAAAATGGGTTTCCTTTACTCCCAGGTTTCTTATTTCATGGAGAATGACGCCTGCTGCTTTGTCTAAAACTATGCTACCCGAGGAGAAATCACAAACTGCAACATCCAGAGATTAACCTTTCTTTAGTTTATTTTTACTGGAATTTTACAAATTGTCTTTATTATTCTTTTCAAGAAACTACAATGGATAAGTCACAAGGTGACACCTGACAAATAGACAGGAAATAAAGAGAAAAATCCTAGGAGCTTTGGCTCCGGCTTGCACACCATGAGATGAAAACAGCTGGCCCAGCTGCTTGAAATAAGGCATTCTCTAGGCACTGCTGACCTGCATCTAAGTGCCAGTAGGAAAAAAGGAAAAGTGAAACTAATTCACTAACAGCTCATTGTTCAAAATAATTGCTGCAGTACAATAACACCTTTCGGGAGCTCATGCATGTGGGAAAGGACAGAAATGCTGCTTTCTCACTGGGAAAACAATTTCCTATCTTATCTCTTTCAGGGAAAGAAGGAAAAGACTCCAACTTACCAACCCAAATCATAAAAGCCACAATGGAAAGAAATAAATCCAAAACAAAGAGTCAACTGCTGTGCAGAGAAATCTAAGTTTAAAACCTTATCAATATTTTATATAGACTTATATCTGTTTCTTTAAAACAGAAAGACTTTTCTTATGTTTTCATAGAATCCCAAATCCTAAGTATTCTGTTTTCTTTTTACTTATCTATTTAATTAGTTAGTTATTTACCAACCACAATTTCCCCTCCTCTTCTCCTGTTCTCTCCTCCCATCTCCCTTCTACTCCCCACATCCACTCCTCTCTCTTCATTCAGAAGGGATACGCCTTTCTTATGGGAGTTGAGAACACATGGTAAATCAAGTTGATGCAAGAACAAGCTCTTTCCCTTGCCCAGGACTGAGCAAGCTATCCCACCATAGGGAATAAATTCCAATGAGTCAGCTCAGCATCACAGAAACCAGATGGTAGTGGTGCACACTTTTAATTCCAGCCCTAAAGAGGAATATAAGATAGGAGGAGACAGCTCTAATACACAGTCTCATTTTGAGGATTCCTGGAGGCAGAATTACCATTTTGAATTTATATAAAGGTTAGAGCCAGTGGCTGACTGCTTTGCTTTCTTGACCTTCTGGTTGAGCCCCAATATCTGTCTCTTGGTTTTTATTAATCATGCTACATTTGTTGGTGGAGGTGGTAGTGTGTGTTTTCCTTTCCTTGGGCTTTGCTGTTGCGACATTATCTACTGCCTGTTTTTTGTGGTTGTTAACTGAGTTCCGTGGGTTGGAGTTTTCCTTCTAGTACTTTCTTTATGGATTGGTTTGTGGATAGATATTGTTTAAATCTGGTTTTGTCAAGAAATATCTTGTTTTCTTTATCTATGGTGCTTGAAATTTGTCTGGGTATAGTAGTTTAGCATTTGTGGTCCCTTAATGACTGTTAAACATTTGCCCTAGACCTTCTGACCTTTAAAGTCTTCATTGAGAAGTCAGTGCTCAGAAGTCTGATAGGTCTGCCTTTATACATTATTTGGTCTTTTAGTTTTGTACCTCCTAAAATTGTTTCTTTATTCTATATGTTTAGTATTTTGCTTATTATGTAGTAGGAAGACTTTTTTATTTTTGGTGCCAGTCTATTTGTTGTTAAGGAAGCTTCTTGCACCTTTATAGACATGCACTTCTTTAGGTTGGGAAAGTTTTCTTCTATGATTTTCTTCAATATGTTTTCTGGCCTTTTGAGCTGGAATTCTTCTCCTTCTTATACCCCTATTATTCTTAGATATGTTTTTTTTTCATGGTGCCCCAGATTTTTGGATGTTTTGTTCTAGGAATGTATTGGGTTTAATATTTTCTTTCACTGATGAATCTATCTTCTATCATATCTTTAATGCCTGAGATTCTCTATTCCATCTCTTATATTCTGTTGGTGATGCTTACAGCTGTAGTTCCTGCTCATTTTCCCAAATTTTCTATTTCCAGAATTCCCTTGGTTTGTGTTTTCTTTATTGTCTCTATTTCACTTTGCAAGTCTTGACCTGTTTCTTTTACCTGTTTAATTGCTTTTTCTTAGTTTTCTTGGCTACTTGGAATGATTTACTTACTTCTCCCATTTTTTATTTGTCTTTTCCTCAATTTCTTCAAGGGAATTTTTTATTTCCTCTGTAAGAGCGTCTATCATCTTCATAGAGTCATTTTAAAGTTCATTTTCATGTGTTTCAGCTGCATCAGAATGTTATGGTCTTGCTGTTGTAAGATCAGTGGGTTCTTGTGGTATCATATTGGTCTTGGGGTTGCTGACTGTATTTTTACACCAGTGCTTAATCATTTGTCCTTCCAACTGGTGTGGTTTGTGCCTACATAGTCGTCTGGAGTTGCAGAGGGGAGCTGACCACAGAAAAAGTTTTCAGATGTCTGCTTGCTGGCTGGTGGGGACTGCAACAGAACAGTTGAGTTTCACCAGAGGTGGGTGCCCAGCTGTCTTGATGGTGCTGGGATGGGAGTGGGAGGGGCACAAGTGTACCCTGAGGATTTAATTAGATTCTGAACTTTGGCGTAGTCCAGCTCAGAGGTCAGTCACTAATCTATTTTTCCAAATCATGTGGTATGTGTCTGTGCCTATGCAGTTTGCTGGGGTTGTGGGGATGGGCTGGTCATGGGGGAGGATGTTCAGGTGTGCAGGGTTGGATGTCAGAGTAGGTCTTAGAGGGCCACAGTCCAGTGGATGGTGGGGATGGCAGCATAGCCTAAGGCAGTTCTCTCATCATCTTGTTGATTGGTGGGGACTGCATCAGAGACACATTCTATCTTCTATATAACAGAAAAGAAAAAAAAATATGAGTATCTACATCCATGTACATGTATTATAACTTCCCATATCCTTCATTGCCCACATCCATGGCATTCATTGAAATGGCCTAATATTTTCTTCCAGTGAACATCTTAAACATGTTTGCAGACTGAAGTCATATCTCAATGTGAATCATCATTGTTAAACTAAAACATGAATGCTACAACAATCACCCAGAGCCCTGAAAATAGTACAATACAACTTTATTATCCAGGTGAGCCTGAGAATTTCATGAGCACAGTGCAACTGTCACATATGCTAGCTAGTTCACTGAATAAGATACAATTATAAATGCATAGCAACTGAAGAGTTTAGAAAGCCCTCATCCTATAATTATTTGTTGGCATTTAACTATAAGTTAGCAGCCACAGAAGGTAAAAGTCAAAGACAGTTAGTAGAGGAAGGGGAGGAAAGGGCCATGACAGAGCTGTGATAGTCACTCAGGGAAACATAGCTGAGATGTATAGCTGTAGGGGCAAGTTCATCCCTGTGGATCAGTAGAAACTAATATATGTCACTAGAAACTTGGTGACTTTCTCAGCTAACCATCCTCTCATGAACTATTTCTCGAAATAAGAAGCAACGATTTAGTTATAAGCTGATGACCTCATATTGAGTTGAGTTTTTCTATATCTATTGTATTATCTTTAATTTTGTGTATGTGTGCACAAGAGTGTAGGTGTCATGAGCAACCAGAATAAGCTGTTACACACCATAGATCTGAAATTACATGAGGTTGTGAGCTGATGGACATGAGTACTATACACATGTTGTCCTCTGAAAGGGCAGCAACAGTTCTTAACCTTTGTTCCATCTTCCCACACCTTAATTCAGTTTTTAAATGAATTTTATTTCAAGCCAATTTTACAGATTACAGGTTCCATTGCATTCATAGCCAAAGATGTATTATAATTTGAAAATCAGTTGCTATTAGAATTAATTGCATTTTTCTTAAATGTACAAAGTATAATTCATTTTTAGGAATAGCAGTATTCTCAGACATAATTCTATGTAGAAGTTTACTTTACTTCTTCCATAAAATACATAGTACTTAATTAAATTCACTGGTAAACTATTAACAGTTGCAGCTATTACATGGAATATTTCTCTAGCCCTGTCATTTTCATGTATATAGAACTCATTTAGATCATTTAAGTTTATATTTAATATTCAAAAAGTTAATGAGATTGATCTTTCTACCACTTCCCTTAACAGAAAGGAATAAAATGCAGAGATCTTGGTAAAAAATAAAACCACTCGATTGACAGGTTCAGAGCCAAATCTCTACCCCCTTATTTTGGAAAGTATCTTTACACTGTTTTTGTACATTAATTTTGTTAACTCAAAATTTTGGGTCACATAAGCATATAAGTCTACCACATTTCATTCAATTTCTGCATATATTAAAGAAACATATGTATAGATAATAGAAATGTGTGGTGTGTGTGTGTGTTTGTGAGAGAGAGAGAGGGAGAGAGAGGGAGAGAGAGACAGAGACAGAGAGAGAGAGAGAGAGAGAGAGAGAGAAGGTACAGACATACCTAAATACAGTTTACAGTAAAGTCTGAAATTCAATTAGATACATAGGTCATCTTTAGACTACTGACTTTTCTTCATTTGCAGTAACTAAAAGATGTTCTGTCTAATTTGCTCTTCCATTTGCTTGAAAAACCTTTTCCCAACCCTTTACTCTGAGTAGATGCCTGTCTTTGTGGTTGAGATGTGTTTCTTGTAAACAGCAGAATGTTGGATCCTGTTTTTGTATCCTCTTAGCCTGTGCCTTTTTATAGGTAAATTTAGTCCATTAATATTAAGTGATATTAATGACCAGTGGTTGTTTACTCTGGTTATTCTTATTGCTTTTGGTAGTAGAGTTTGTGTGTCTCCCTTCTTTGAGATGTGCTGGTGAAGGGTCGCTAGATGCCTGAGTTATTGTAGGCAGTGTTGGCAATGTTGGATTCCTTGGGTTGTGATTTTCCTTCTATTACTTTCTGTAAGGCTGGATTTGTGGCTATATATTGTTTAAATTTGTTCTTATCCTGGAATTTTTTGTTTTCTCCATTGATAGTGAATGATAGCTTGGCTGGGTATAGTAGTTTGGGCTTGCATCCATGGTCTCTTAGTTTCTACAGTACATCTATCCAGGACCTTCTGGCTTTCATGGTTTCCATAGAGAAGTCAGGTGTAAGTCTGATCGGTTTACCTTTATAAGTTACTTGGCCTTTTTCCTTTGCAGCTCTTAATATACTTTGTTTAGTCTGTATATTTTGTGTTTTGATTATTATATGGCAAGGGGATTTTTTTGATCCAGTCTATTTGGTGCTCTGTATGCCTCTTGAATATTCAAAGGAATATTTTTCTTTATGTTGGGAAAGTTTTCTTCCATAATTTTGTTAAAAGTATTTTCTGGGCCTTTGAGCTGTGACTCTTCTCCTTCTTCTATCCCTCTTATTCTTAGGTTTGGTCTTTTTATTGTTTCCCATATTTCCTGAATGTTTTGTGATGAGATTTTGTCCTTCCAAACTGGAAATTCGTCCAAGAGCCTGGCATCAGCCAAAAATACTTGTGATAAAGAGTGGGTTCAATAGCTTTAGTTTGATCTCCTGGATAGATGCCTTTAATAATACTCTTGGTGATTGATCATCACTACAGCTATCTACGATGCCATATCATGCTGGTGATTACTAGAATTGGTTCCATGGTAAAAGATCTGTCAAACATATAGGACCCCACATTTAAAGGGATCTCATGCTTATGCTATAATCATGTTGACTTCTTCATACATTTATCTTCCATGCTTCTGAACTAAACAAAACAAAAGTTACTGAGACAGTTTTGTGCAGTGAATTTGGTCATCTCAATAAGAATACTGGTCTGAAAATATGGTTATAATCTCATACCTGAGAAGACAGACATGAGAAGATCCCTTGGATAGCTAGCCAGTGGAACTAGCTAAACCAGTGAGCTCTAAGTTAAACTAAGGTAAAGATTAATTAAAGAAAACTCCTGAGGTAGACTTCTAAAATACTTGTTCTTCCTTCATCTAATGCCAGCTTAGATCCAGTGAAAGGTGGATGAGGTGCCAAAAGTAGGTGCCTCTCCATATAGATACTTTCAGCATAGTTAAATGAGGGCATCAGGAAATATGAAATTAGAATTTTCAACTGGACTGAATGTTTAATAACCAGAAATAGAAATAAGGCTATGGGGTTCCTGGGATGATGTTAAAGGGTTTAAATTAGAGACTTGACAGAGTACCATTGAAAAATGTGATTGGAAGAGATAAAAGTTTAGACTCCTCCATTATCTTGTTACATTTATGTGACAAGAGATATAAAATATGATAAATCTTCCTCTTGTACTCATTCCTGAATAAATCATACAGAACAAATCTAAAGGATATATTTACAAAATGTGTGTTCTCACCAATTGTACTCTGAAGATTTCATAAATCTCATCCTCCAAATTAATTTATCAAGTACTTTGGATATAATGTGAGAATTCTGGATTTTCTTCAGGTAATATCATTGTGATGGCTATTCTTGTTGTCAACTTGAGTACACCCAGAGTTAAGTAATAGCAAAAAAATGAGTGAACACACTTGTGAAAGATTTTTTGCTTAATTTAATCATTTGAAGTTGGAAGACACACTTTTAATCTGTATCTTTGAGAAAGAAAGATACACCCTTATTATAGACTGTTTAAGATGGGAAGCTCCAACTTTTAACTGGGTCACATACTCTCTTGGTAACCTATATAAAGGACATGGAAGAAGAAAGCTTGTTCTTTTTGCCTGCTTGCTCTTACTAGTAAAACTATTCCTTCACAGGCATTAGAGCTTACTTCTCTGGAATTCTGGCATACACTGAAGACCAGATAAGATATTCAGCTCTTGCACTGAGCAGCTACTAGATTCTTGGACCTTACATTTGTAGACAGTCATTATTGAACTAGCTGGACCATAGCCTGTAAGCTGTTCTAATATATCACCTCTCTTATTAATAAAGATTCAGTCTATAAATTCTGTCCCTATACTGAACCCTGACTAATGGAATTACTGTTTACATTTTTAATAATAGCCCAGAAATATAAAAGTTTTGTTCCAAGGTCAATAGCTCAGCTTTTTAACAATCTTCTTCTTAATAGTTGTGTTTCTCTATGTATTTGGCATGTTGAGATGCCACTGACTATTCTCATTGCTACATTTGAATTTTTTGAATAAAGTGCTTTGATACAACATTAAGAAGTTCAATTGTACTGAGAGAAACTGATATTGTATCTGTGAATATCTGATTTATTTGAATATGGTATAGTAACTCTGGACCTGTTTCATCCAATATGGTTTACTTCTGACTGGTTTACTTCAATTGATATAGCAAATCTCAACAGCCATGGAAATCATTTGTAAATGACTTGATTACCTTTATATTTGTAAGATTATGATATAATTATCTTCTTCCTTTTCTTCTTTCAAACTCTCACATAATTCTGGAATTCACAGCCTCAATCCTGCAAAGAACGACTGGCAACTAAGGAATTCTGGAAGTAGAAGACATAATATTCTTCAGGGAAGAGAATAGCAATTTTTTATTCAATAGAAAATGGTTAGCCCCGAAACATATACATGCAACTAATATTATACAGACTGACATATATAAATAAGTAATGAAAAAGAGGACCATTTGTGAAGCTTTACTCCATAAAAATTATTGAGAAACTATAATTGCATTTGCCATTCTATAAGATAAACCTAATGATTGATATGCAAGCAGGTGGTCTAGCTGATTAGATTACTAATGGAAATGAGAGACTGTCAACATAAAAATTACTCTCCATGCATTTCTTAAGAACAGCAACAACACAATAGTCTGTCTAATGAACTGTTTTTATGGGTATGTAAATAGAGACCAGGAAAAAGTTCCTGGTTTATGTTCATGAATCAGCCTGACACCTACAAGGAAAATTCGCATGCATAGTAACTTTCATAGCCAGAAGGAAAAGTATGGTAGCCATCATATAAAACATATTGTGAAATTCAATGAAGAGTGACTTTAGTGGAAAATTAATAAATCTGGATTGTATCAGTTACAGGTCGAAATATAATTTCAAGGGAAGCAAACATGTTTAAATACAATACATATTTAATTCTTGTTTGCCAATGTGCTCTATGAAGAACAACTAAACGAGCTGGATCTCAAAAAAGCTTGTCTTTACTATGGTATCTGCTACTCTGGAGGAATGTATTCTTACTACTGGCTAGTGAAGAAAGAATGAAAGAGCTTAAGTCAGTAGGAGTAGGTCAAAGAAAAACCACAGATTTGACAGATTTATTAGTTTTCTCATTAATGTGATCAAATGGCCAACAAAGGAATTTAAGAAAGAAAGAGTTTTAGTCATGGCCTAAAAACAGATATAGTTCAGAGTAGTATGGAGGAATGGGAATGGGGATATGAGACTGCTGGTCACTTTGTTTCATTTTTGGGGAGTAAGAGAGGGGGATGCCAGTGCTTACCTTGATTTCTCCTCATCTCCTTTTTATTAAGATTAAGCCCCTAGCCCATGTAATGGTACCACTCATCCTGAAGGTAGGTTTTACAGCTATTGAAATGTCCTAGCTTACTTGCAAGAGGTGGATCTGTCTAAGTCAAGCTATTCAGTGGATAGATAGCTGTAAACAGATTTTTTTAAGATATATTTCTGCTTGGCACCCATGTTAGTTTACATTGTTCTTATTTTACCATCAACATATATACTGGGTAAAGGAGATGTAACTCAACGATGAAGTGATTGACTAGTATTCACAAAGCCCTGGAGTTCATACCCAGGACCACAAAAACCAGATATGACCGTGTTTGTCTGCAACCCCAACACATAGAAATGAAAAACGGGAAAATCAAAAGTCATTCTAGACTACATATTAAATCTAATGCTGACTTCAAATGTAATCCTATCTAAAAACAAACAAGCAAAATTCATTAGTAACTACTTAGATATGTTGGTATCCCCACAGTGACACACTTCCTTCAACAAGGTCATAACCACTCCAACAAAGTCACAACTCCTAATAATGCCACTCCATGAGTTTATGGGAACCAATTACATTCAAACTACCACATTCCACTCTATGACCTCCATAAGCTTGTAGCAATATCACAATGCAAAATGTATTTAATCCAACTTCTAAGTATTCATAGTCTAGCATAGTCTTAATGTTTAAAGTTCAAAGTCTTCTCTGAGATTCATGACAATCTCTTTAATTGTAATCCACCTGTAAAAATCAAAATCAAAAAGGAGATCACATACTCCCAACACATAATGGCACAATATATACATTACCATCCCAAAACTCAGGGAAGGGAACATAGCAAGGAAATACAAGATTAAAGTAAGATGAAAATCAGCTGGGCAAGCTACAAGCACTGCCTCTCCATGTCTGATGTCAAAGCATTCCAGATCTCCAACTCCATTCAGATTTGTTGACTGCAACATACTTGTATGTCTTGGGCTGGTTCTACTCCCTGTTAGCAGCTCGTCTTGGCAGTTATTCCGTAGCTCTGGCATCTCCAAGATCTTGAGGTCCGGCTTCATCTTCACATTGCATGAAGATGCAATAGCCTCTCTTAGGTCTCCATTCAGGGACAGTCCTGACACATACCGGGTCTCTGCAGCTTTCTTTAATCATGGAGAAAGATTCCATAACCTTTTATTCTTGTCCTTGACTCTAAAGCCAGGACCATATAGCTGAAGCTGCCTAGTTTTGCTGCTTGTTACAGTTAGAATGTGGCCCCTTTGTTCAATTACATCTTCACTAGCTTTCTCTTTTCCTTGGTTTCCTTTACATGCTAAGCTTGGCTGTCCTAAAACTTGTTCTATAGACCAATCTGTCCTCGAACTCAGAGATCTGTCAGCCTCTGCTTTCTGAGTTCTGGTATTAAAAACATATACTTCCATACCTGGCTCTAAGATTATCTTTCATTCCTTTTCACAAATTGGAAGCATAGCTGGGTGGGATCTTGTCCTGAGGTCACCACTCCCTTTATTTTATTTCTTAACCTGTTTATCTATTTGAACACAGAATTTAACGCCATTCCACTTACTGGTGCCCCTTTTCATCTCAAATTGTACATTTCATATTTTTCCTCATTCAACTTGCTCTTTTTCATTATAAATCTTCATTAGAGTTAGCACTAATAACCACACAACAGAATCTATATTAGGATGTTTTGAGATTTTTTTGCCATAGAATTTATTGAAATCTTTTCATTTTAGTCTCAGGTAGACTCTTTAGACAAGGGCAAAAAAAAAAGAGTCACATTCTTTACCAAAATATCAAAAGAACAATCTTTCTGCAATACACTAAGATTCTTCTCCCCTGAAACATCTTGAGCCAGATTCAAATGGCCCTCAGCATCAATGTCTTCCATGATCCTACTAGTATGTCTACTCGGCAGCACTTAAAGCATTCCACTGCTTTTGCAACACACAGTATCAAAGTTCAAATTCCTCCAAATATAAACATGGTCAGACCTATCACAGCAGTACCCTAGTCTCCAGCACCAACTTCTGTCTAGGGTTTTTAATTGCTGTGAAGAGATACCATGACCATAACAACTTTTATAAAAGAAAACATTTAATTGGGGTGACTTACTTACACTTCAGAGGTTTAGCTCATTATCATCATGGTGGGGAGCATGTCAGTATACAAGCAGTCACGGTGCTAGAGAAATACCTTAGAGAAGTACATCTTGACCCAGAGGCAGCAGGCAGTGAATTGTATCACTGGGGATAGCTCGAGCATAGAAAAGTCTTCAACTCCACTCCCACAATGACACATTCCCTCTAACAAGGCAATCCCAACTTCTAAAAAGCCACACATCCTAATACTACCACTCTCTATGAGCTTATAGGGGCCAATTACATTCAAACAAGCATAGCAACTAAGTGAATAAAAGACAGGATAGAGAGAAATAAGAGAGATAGAGAGAAAGTAAATTTTATAGTTTTATATATCCTCCATATTACTCATGTTTGTCCCCCATTTGTATCTCCTTGTTGATGGGCATGTTGACATATCCCTGACTTAAATGTTCTTAAACAACTTTTTAAAAAAGCAGCTTACCTGTATTTAAGAACAGTCAATGCAAGTATGTTCTCAATAAGTGAGCACATGATGAAATAGTAATTATATTTGAAATAAAGAATACAATATTTTATATTAAAATCTCTTTCCTGGAAATAAGAAATCTGGCAATTAAAAACAAGAAGTATATATAAAGATAGGACAGCAACCTGTATATACTCTGATGAGAACAAAGTTTTAAAATAAAGCAATCAATAAATACTAACAAACACAGGGATCTGAATAAACCCCACCTAAACAGACTGTCAGCTAGCAGAGCTAGGTACTATCCAAACCTCAAAGTGGTTTGGAACTTTGAGTGTTTACCTTAAAATCGAGGTTTCTGATACCAGCAGACCTTCTGATATTAGCATCTGAAACAGTTTGTGAAATTCTTAACTAGATGCTTGTTTTCTGTTCTCAATTTGCCAACTACTTCTATAAAGCAATAAATTATCATCATAGAATCGATTTCCAACCCATGAGCATTCCTCAACTCAGCAAAGCCTTGAAACATTTTTTGCAGAGAATTTGTGAAGAACAACTGTTTCTAAGCAGTGTGTCTCAAGTGTATAGTAGATATGAGCTAGTTTTAGCTTAACAAAATGTAGCAATTGCCATTTATTCATTCTTGTTCTGGACGATTTGTGAAAGTAAAGATCTAGCTGAGCTAATGAGGGACTGAGAGGTTTCAGAAAAAGTTTCCTGAACTGCACAGCTGGGAAGTGCTAAATCCAGGACTTGCACCCCAGCAAGGTCCAGAGTCTATGTAATTTCACGTCTAAATGGGCTCCTAATCCCTCAATAATATTCTTATACATTTCCCCAAAAAGATCAGTGCAATTGTTGTAAATTTACTGAATGGAAAAAGAGACCATCTTAACTTCTTGCAGGCATATGAATGACATCTAGCAGACAAATGACTTCTGAGATCTCAGAAAAGACTGTTCTCCACTTAGACATCCCAGAGAATGTCATCATCATGATTTTCTCTTCATTCTGACTTCAGTATCTGCATCTTTCCACAGGACTATCTACCTTGGAATGAAATTTAGAAGAAAGCATAAAATGATAATATTCTTAATATAAGACAGAACTCACATGAGATTAAAAAGAAGCTACAATCAAAATAATAATATAAAATAGTCTTAGAAGGATTGTATTGTCCTCCCAGTAGTGAATCCAATAATCACAAAGATGATAAATTAAATAACAGACATCAAAACAAATTATTCTGAATGATATATTTTATATCACTTTTTTATTTTTATTGTTTCTTTTTGGTAGATTATTTTCCATGTAATGCTTTATGCCTTCCATATTACACATAACTGTATATTTCTTTACCTTCAATTTCATGTCTTACATAAAACATGAAAGAAAAAAGAATTATGAAACCAAAAGGGAGGTTGAGGCTAAACATACACACACACACACACACACACACACACACACACATACACGTACACACATACAATAAACAAACAAAAACAGAAATGTCAAGTCTGTGTTTTTATTCTATAGCAATAGCCCTTTCCAGCTTCCAATGCTTTACAAGAGGCAAACTGCTTACAAGATGATCTACTATGACCCAAACCAGATGGACATAAAAGTTAGGCTGCAATCAGGAAAGAAGCATCTCCACAATTCCATCCTTTAAAAGGAAAATAATAACTTCTGGTGAATTCTATTTGCATCATGAGACTTCAGATAGCAGAATCAACTTCTGAAATGCAGAAATAATCATGTAGGCACGTGTGAAAAAAACAAATTTTTTATCAACTATTTAACTTTGTTTTGTTCTGAATCTATACATTTTATATGTTGTGTTGACTCATTTCAATTGCCAAGATAACACACTGTTATATCACCTGGGAAGAACATCTCACAGAGGGAATTTTTACTCTGGATTGGCCATGTCTGGGGGTGAGTAGCATGACTTAATTAAGTTAATTCTTGTGGGAAGACCCAGACAACTGTGGGTGGAACTATTCCCTCAGCAAGAGAAGCTTAACTATGTAAGAGTGGAGAAATTCAGCTGAGCACAAGCAAGGAAGCAAGTGAACTGTGTGCTCCCTTGTGCAAAATGATGTTTTTTTTTGCTCTTGTCTGGCTATGATGTGACTGGCCACTTCAAGTTCCTGCGCTATTGATACTCTTGCAATAATGGACTGCTTGGAAGCAAGAGCTAAACAAATCTCTCCCAAAATGCTTTTTGTCATGGTATTTTAACACAGCAACAGAATTAAAACTAGAACAAGTTATGTAAAATATTGGATGAAATAAAGGAAACTCATTGCACAAGAGAGACGTAGTATAAAAATGACCAATTGTATGCTAATACTTTTCATCTTCACCATTTGGAAAGGGAAAGTTTTCAATAACCATGGAAAAAGTTGGAGGCAAAATGGAGAGACTATGATCTATCTGTTATTATTGAGCCTTCTATTGCTTTCATGACTATATTTATTTGTTTGTGTGTGCGCACATACATGTGCATGTATATCTAAGTATATATGGAAGCCAGAGGTCAATGTCAAATGACATTCCACAAAGTCAGTGAAGGCATGATTGTTATAAAATCTTCTGTAGAATTGTAGCTGTAATATTGCTTGTTTTGTTCAATAGAGAAGTTCACATATCTAGAAAACTATATAGGATAGAGTTAAATGAAACTGTATTGAGTGATAATTATTTAATTGAATTAAGGGAATAGCAAAAACCTTAAACAACACTGAATCATCAAGAAGCCAATGAAATAAAAAGGTCATATATGCAGGTTGAAAGTGAATGAGTGATTTCAACCAAGGAGGCTGTAAAAAATTTTCCCAGATATCCTGATTGTAGTAATATGAGTGGCGGGGCTGAGTCCCCAGCACCCCGGCCGCCTGCCCGGCTAGCTTATGCCCGAAATAACAACACACAAACTGTATTCATTTAATCACTGTTTGGCTCTTTAGCTTTAGCCCTTTTCTCGGCTAACTCTCGCTCCTGGACTAACCCATTTCCAATCATGTGTGTCGCACCCCAAGGTGCGCTTACCGGGAAGATTCTAGCCTACGTCCATCCTGGGTCGGAGCTTCATCGCGTGTGCCTCAGAGAGCAGAGCTCTCGCCTCTGCCCGCAGGAGTGGAGCATCTCATCTCTCTGAGGCGTCTGCCCCCAAGAGGAGAGCTGTCGAGTCTCTGAGCTCACTTCCTCTTCCTCTCAGCATTCTGCTCCTCCCACCTACGTTCTAACCTATCAGGTCAAGCAGCTTCTTTATTTAATTAACCAATGACCTTCCTCCATCATCCTGATGTTCAGTTTGCTTCCTGTCACAGACAAAGCTACCTATGTCCTTCCTTCTGATACATAACTGCCTTAAAGTTATGCTATTATAACAAGATACTGCAGACAAATCTATATGAATGAATAGTTTGGAACTATGTGTTACAAGATGCCTTCTTTTTGTTCCTATTGTTGTTGTTTTCTTGGTTTTCCGGGCAAGGTTTTGCACTGTGGCCCAAGGTAGTCTCAGTCTTTAGGCAACTGCAGTACCAGGTGTTAGGATGATAATCACGAGCCCAGAACGATTTCTGGAATCTCGGTAACAGAAGAATACTTTCTTATTTCCCACACTATGTATTCAAAGACATTGGTGGTTTTCGCTATATTTCAAAGTGATTAGTGTGAGCTGAACTACAAACCATTGCTAGCAAAGCTTTGACAAATACTACTCGTTTCTATTTTTTTTTTATTTCAATTTCTTAACAAAGTTGGTCTTGGCATAAGTAAAAGTGTTAAGGATAGTTACTAAGCCAACAGGCAATCAACGGGAACTAATGGATATATGCCAAAGACTGGCTCAGTAGAAGATTCTGTGACCAGAATTTTATGTCTGCAGAGAATTCTGAGGAATAAGCTATGACATCATTCTCTAAATACCTGATCGCTATGGAGGAAAAAGGAGCAATGCTGCCACCTGGTGGTCATGAGTTACAAGATCAGGAT
The DNA here is from genome assembly GCF_000317375.1 of Microtus ochrogaster. Taxonomy (NCBI): domain Eukaryota; kingdom Metazoa; phylum Chordata; class Mammalia; order Rodentia; family Cricetidae; genus Microtus; species Microtus ochrogaster. The sequence goes on from NW_004949121.1 coordinate 723,919, forward strand.
GACGTTTTCCTTCATGAGCTTGATTTCATGAGGAAACAGAAATAACATTTGGGTATCACTGAGGCAGCTAGCAGTCAAATAACAAAAGAAATTCTTGTATGAAACAAATATGCCAAATGTCTCTGAACTACTAGGGAAAGTTTGATATATTTTGTTATGGTTTCTGTTTATTCTATCACATAAATTTCAAGGTGTTCTCTCAGTTTTCTTTTTTTTTCAGGTTAGGATTGATATTATGGCAACAAACCAATCATCAGGACATAACATCACCCAGGCCAGCCTGTCTGGGCACTGGGTCGGAATCCTCAGGGCAACCAAGCAGGCGGGAGTTCCTTTGTTTCAATAGCCTGACTGCACCAAGAAAGGTAGGCGCTTTGTTTAAGAACTACCCAACCAGCATGGAGACCTGATCTTGGTGCCAGGAGAGCCAGCATTGGGGAGAGCCATCATTGAGCACGGAGATCTGATCTCGGCACCAGGAGAGTCATCACTCGGGAGAGCCATCACTGGGAAGGTACATCAGTAGGCAAGGAGACCTGATCCGGTAAAAGAAGATCAATAGGGGACCATTTGGAGGAAGAGATGGGCAGACGCCAATGCAAGAATTCACCCAACAATCTGAAAAGCAACATGAAGCCACCAGAAACCAGCAACCTCACAACGGGAGGACATGAACACCTTAATCAAGAAGAAGTAGAAAAGATTGACTTCATGAAAGTGATTGACGCCCTTAAACAGCATGTAAAGAACACCCTTATAGAAATGGATGAGAAATATAACAGAAAGTTTAAAGAATTGAATAAATCAGTGAATGATACCCTAGAAAACCAAGGAAAAACAATCAAACAGATAATGGAAACAGTTCAAGACTTGAAAACTGAAATGGAGGCAAAGAAGAAAACACAAACAGAGGGCCGGCTGGACATGGAAAATTTAAGTAAACAAACAGTCTACAGAAACAAGCATAACCAGAAGAATACAAGAGATAGAAGAAAGAATCTCAGATTCTGAAGATACCATAGAGAAAATAAACATCATATGTTGATGTTGGCAATTCCTTCTATCACCTTATTTTCTGAAACTGGGCTTCTCAGTGAACTTGCACATCACCAATTAGGATAGATTGAAAAGCAAGCCTCAGAGAGAGCCTTTTGCTCCCAGCTCTGAAATAGAGGTGTGTATCCCCACATTTAGCCTTCTGTGACGGAGATATGCATCTGAACTTAGGCCATCATGCTTGCTGATGGGTCACAGTGTTGGATAAATGTACATCAACATATGGCCTCCACACCAATGTGCACGTATCTAAAACCACTTACATATACTTCCATATGCATACATGCACACACATGCAGTGTGAAACATCCCACCAAAAGGGAGAAAATATTGAGGAAAAATAGAATGTTACAACTTTTGTGTGAACTATTTTTTCAGAGTGCAGGAGTAGAAAAGTTGTAAATGTCTGAACTGACTTTACGTGTATGTGTGACTTCAGAGATTCAGTGATGATCGTTTAAAGAATAGAGTCCTGGTAGGAAGAAGAAAGACAATTTCATCAGGTCTTCTTTGTACTGGATGTTTTCTTCATGAAATCAACAGAAACCTTTGCACACCCATACTAAAATGAAGCTAATCACAAAACACAAATGGAATCATAGGTTCAAACTTTCTATTTTTGAAATAAGTATTCTCTGATTAAATGAGGTTTGACAGAATTAGATAAATAAATGGAGACATCAACCTTAATCTCCTTATTTGTGCTAAACAATAGTCAGCCCTTTTCAGGCAAAATTAACAATCAAAATGTGTTTGAAGATAAATTGTGCAATCTAACTCTAAAATATTAAATGTAGTTATAAACTTTTTTAAAGTTTAAATTAAAACCTTTAAATGTAAAATTTACATTTAAATTATAATAGAAATTGCCCATTGCATTTTTCATATCTGAAAATTATAACAGCTCTTTGCTTCGTTTTCAATTGTGATTGAAGCACTTATCTAGTTTTTATAACTTCCATGGAAATAAAGTTTAAAGAATAACATGGCATGTAGCAGATTTGAGAAGCTTGGGATACAAATGAGGGTTTCTGATTATCCATAGAACTTGTCAATCAAGTCTGAATTCTACACACACACACACACACACACACACATATATATACTATAGGGCCATTTAATTCATTCATATACATATATATATGTGGAATAATTTGGAGAGGTGATCACAAAAGATAATTGCCATTGTCTTTGCTACAAGTAAAACTGTCTTTTCAAATATCTTGCTCCCCTGTAATTCTAATTCTGCATGTAAGTGTCTGAAATAGGGAGGTATCAAAAGTTATTAGCTGAAATGAAGTCATAATAGTTTTAATGGATTCTTAACCAGGTCACATTTCCTTAGAAGTATAGCAGATCCACAAGGAATGAAACATACAATAAATGTTGGGGGGCTTTCCTGGCTGGTCAGAGGTTGCAATCTATCATGGACTGACAGCCTTTTTCCAATGTCGGATGCCATGAAACTTCTTCCCTCCTTTCTCAAAGAAACTTCCTGCTCCCTACCTGCTCATACTTGGAGAATGCCCCTGGGTCAGGAAAAGTGACTTTATCTGAATGCTGTCTCGGGCTATAAGTCTGATTTACCTTTATCTTGAAACTAGGCACAGATCACTATTAGAAGTTTCCCCTGCTGCACATATAATAACCAAGACTTGTGCTAGGAACTTTAAGTTAGACCTTGCAACTTAATGCAAATTAGGGTTTGTCCCCAGGCTCTGCAATGCTGTTTTCTATATTATGGAATAAAGTTGAGCTGATTCACAGAAGTTTGTCTCCCATCTTGTTCATGGGCCAACAAGGATCTCTGTTCTCAATCTGCCCCATTGTCCTCATGGACTGATGGCCAACTGATTGTGAGGACAAAGGGGAACCACCACAGACAAATACAGCACCAGAGGCAGAAACAGCCACAAACCAAGGGAATAACGGAGTATAGGTAGCCAAACATGAGGTAACAAATACAAGAATAGAATCCTTTTGTGGGATTCAGGAATATGTCCTTATATCTTTTGGTTTGGGATTTGCAGCCTCTAGAGTAGTGGTTCACAACCTTCCTGACGCTGTGACCCTTTAAGGTATTTTCTTGTGTTGTGGTGATTCCCAACTATAAGAAGGGATTTAGGGTAAATCCAAATACTACTGCCTACCCCTAACCCCCCAAAAACATAGCAATAAATAATTACTAATGGCATTCTGCTATAGTCATAGATCAGTACCTTGCTCAGCTATCATCAGAGAGGCTTCTTCCTGCAGCATCTGGAAAAAAATAGAGAGAGAGGTCCACAGCCAGACATTACACAAATACTGAAAAAACTTGGAACACTCAGGCCCAGATGGGATGTCTCCATCAATTCCCTCCTCTTGGGGCTGAGAGAACTCTGCCGAAGAGAAGGAAAAAAGAATGTGCCCTGCCAGAATGGATAGAGCACACCAAGAAAACAAAATTTTCCAAATCAGTCTAAGTAAAGCTCATATGAGCTCACAGAGGCTGAAGTAGCAGGCACAGGGCCTGCACCAGATCCTGTGTGTATGTATTACAGCTTTGAGTCTAGTATTTTTATGGGACTGCTGCAGGTACAGACAAGTGGGTCTCTGATTTTTGTGCCTTCTCTTGGATTCTTTTCCAACTGTTTGTTTGTTCTGTTCAATTCCTGTGCATTAGCTTTTGTTTTCCCTTACTACATTCTATTATTGTACATTAGAAACCTGTTTTTTTTTCTAAAAAGAGACAGAAAGAGGTGGATCTGGGTGGGAGAGGAATAGGGAAAAAACTGGGAGGAGAGGAGTAGAGAGAGGGGAAACTAATCGGGATATATTATGTGGGGAAAATCCATTTGCAATAAAAGGAGAAAATACAATTAGTTTGGAAAGTCAGAAAGCATGTAACTGCACTGTGACTCAGAATGCAAACTCCACCAGCATTCCCAGAAGACCTTCTTACTCCCCTTCACCATCAAGACTCTCTGGACCAGCAGAGCACCCGTTCCTGGCCTTGAAAAGAGTACTAGTTGAGTTTTATCTTTTGAAATATTTAAAACTTTAAATATTTTAAGACAAGGAGTGCCCTGTCTTCCCCTCATCTCCATTATTGACATCATTGCTAGTGGTTTTGCTGAGTCAGCTTGGCATGCTCTCCTGCCCTTTGTGTTTCCAGGAAGTGAGTTAATATATGCATGGCTTTGCTTGTTGATATGTTTCATTCCTTTGGTGAGAAAAGTCCCTGTATGTTCTTCCCAGACATGCACTGATTATTTCATTGTCAATCATGTTAACAGTTGTTGTTTTTCAAGTCCCTGTATGTGACTATATTGAGTTTCAAAACAACAATACATTAATTCTACCACATTGGTCTTATATATCACATGTAAAACAGTAGTACTGGTGCTTTAGAGAAAAAATTAAATTCTCAATTCTTTGTCATTATATAACAATATATCAAACTAATGATGTGGTTGCAAGTATTCCCTCTAAATAATCCATACTGAAAACTCATTGATTTAGGTTCTTCCTGTGTTTCAATGTATAACGATTTGTTATTACTAGTGAAAATTAAATGTTCTCAATTTTGACCAGTGAACACATGCTTATAATGCCTCCTGCAATTTCAAATGGCCTTAGTGATTTTTTGGTACCTTTCTTATTATCTCACATACCAAAGTGGTTTCATTTTATTTTGTACTTTTCCTATCTGGTTTAGCAACAGAAAAAAATTCTTATCTAAGAATTATTAGAGGTTTTTATGTATTTTTAACTGAAAAATGTTTAAAGTCTACAATTTCATTCAATGCAACTCTGCCAGTCTGCTACTTCAAGGTCTTTCCAAAGGACAGCATCAAATAATAATGTATACAACTAATCAAGATTCTATCACTGAGGAAGGAGGGGCTCACAAGTCCCCAAACCTAACTGAACTATAGACAGATAATGGCTTCTGAGGAAGGCAGAGTTGGTTTTCTTTAGATGTATGCCCCCTGGTAAGTGGACCGTGTCCAAACATGTGGCACTAAACCCATATGCCAGTGGGCATGTCATAATTTTTATTGTTCTGATCAAAAAAGCAATTTGGAGGAGAAAAAGTTTATCTAGCTTACAGGTTGTGATCACAGTCCATCTATCAGATCTGTTTTTAACATTGTTAATTCTTGCTTGTCCTCTGAATTCTCTTGAGTGTGTCTAATTTTACTCTATTACAGTGTTTATGTAGAAGTTAAAGAATGTTTGACAAGGCTTTCAGTCAAGCAATTTAGTTAAGATATCAAATTCTGCTTAAGTATGTGAAAGCTCTTTTTTATATTCTGCCAAAGTTTTGATTTTCAATTGTAGATGTGGATTATGGATCTGAATGATCTCCAACATACATTTCTGTATTATTGTCATACTGCTTTGAAGGCAACTGATTGTAAATCCTGGTTTTTGGCCTCCATCTTTGGAGGCCCCGTTCCTGTGCCTGCCAAGACTTGACCCCTCCCTGGAGGAGGGTCAAGACAAACCACCTAAATTTTGACCATGCCCTCAGTCTATTTAAACTTCTTCCTTGGAAAGTTTCCTCATGGTCTCTTTTCCTTCCTCCTGGGGGTCACATTAGTGGCCTCCCGGTCCCCCTTGGGGCCACCCGAGAACTACAAATCCCATTAAACCTGGATATTTCTCAATTTGGCTTGTTGTGATTTGGCTTGATTGGGATTTTTGCATTGGCAGAGAGCTTGCATTAGGAAAAATTCCTAACACTGATGATAATAGAATAATAGGTAAACAATATCTCTTTGTAGTATTTCTAACTATTATTGATTCATCTACAAATAGGCTGTAAGAGAAAATATTGCTGCATTTTTATACTTATGACATTTTTTAACTTTCTCTTTGATTCATGACACTTTGAAATGGTTATTACAAGAATTAAAATGTAAAATTTTTTAAAGGTACAGAAGGGGAGACTAGATATGCATTAAAATGATAAGAAAATGAGTAAACTAAAAATAAATCATAACTAAGCTTTTGAAATTGATAAAAGCACAATTAATTCACAGTCTCACTTATAGAAACTATCAGTTCCCCAAAACACACAATTGGAAATATTTAATGATTTGTTATAGTGAAGTATAGTTTATTAGATCAGCTGATATATTTAGGGCAACATCTCATCAAGGGGAAATCTATTCCTTATGAAATGTTTCATTTGCACTGACCTAGAAAAGATCTGAAAACTCTGTGTTGTCTAATTTGTGCAAACATCCATAATGCCCTTCATATGCTATTTCATTACTTATTGAGTTTCATATCATCTGCTTTAGGATTCTCTTATTTTAAGTCATTTACTTAGCACCAAATGCACAGTACACACACACACACATCCTTAAGACCAATGCTTAAATGTTGGTGATGTAGACTATCACTATGTTTTTCATAACACACTAACAAGATCGCTAGCGCAAAATGCTAACACCACTAATATATGGAAGAGAGGAAATTTTTGAACTGTATTGGCACCTGCCTTTATTCCATACCCCATTTGTCAGTCTTTCACCTTATCTATACTTGTGACCATTCACTTTTGTCTCAGTAAGTTCCCCCTTGTGGAGGCACAAAAATATGAGCCTATTTCCATCCTGACAGATGGTCAGAATATGCAAGCATACTTTTTCTCCTTCTTTTGTAATTGGAGATTACCTGCAGAAGGGCATTTTCAGGATACTTGGGCTAAGGTGACTTCACTGCCTAAACAACAGAATGCTAATGACTTGATGCCTCAAAGTGTTAAAGCAATTGACTGTTTGAATTGTCCTTTGTATTATGTTTTTAAAAAAGTATTTTGTTATCTTCTTCCACCTTTTGTATTGGGATATAAAAGCATATGAAAAATTAAACGCAGACGATTTCAATATTCACTGGAATGCCCTCTGGGCACTAATCTATGGTTTCTGCTTCATTATTTGTCATATGTCTTTGTATTTTTTACTTAAATTTCTAAATCCCCAAGCCCCTACCCTGGCATGGTGTTTTTCTAGAGGTCTAGGCTGGCCCCCATATCCTTCACTGCATTTTCCTAGGAGTTATTTATTGGGCATCCTTACTCACTTATTGATTCCTTACAAAGCTCTATGTGTTATATTTTGTATTATGCGTTATCTTACAGGAGATGTCTGAAGACAGATAATTTGTGGCAGAAAGAGGCAGTTTACAAACAATATGACAAACTGTCAAAAAGCAAAAGACACAATTTTAAATGCATGCTTAAATCAAATCTCCACATTACTAAAATTTCTGGGCTGTTGAATACTTTTACTTTTATGCTTTACATAATTGGGATTTGCATAGTCAAATCAGATTCACATTTATAGTCCAAAGCTAGTTATAATTTTCTTTTCTTAATTTTTCTGTAGGTGACTCTGAATAGATGCATAGTATTTGGCAGAACTTAATATTTCTGTTGCTACTTTTCTAAACTCTCATTCTGTTAGACCTGCCATGTCCATGGATTTTGTAAACAAATGAGAGACTGCTCATTTATTCCCGGCTGTACAGACACTAATAATCACACAGAAACTATATTAATTACAACACTGTTTGGCTAATAGCTTAGGCATATTACTAGCTAGCCCTTACATATTAAATTAACCCATTTCTATTAATCTGTGTATTACCATTAGAATGTGGCCTACTGGTGCTGGCATGTTACTTTTTTGGGAGTTACATGGTATCTCCTTGACTCCACCTACTCTCTATATATCCCTTCCAACCTGACTAGATTTTGCCCTTCCATAAGCCAAAGCAGCTTTATTAATTAACAAATAAAACCCACACATATAAAGAAGGACATGCCACGTCACATGGATATTGCAAATGCTTAGGAGAGTGTATTCTGACTTGCTATGTGTCTACCAACTACAGAACAGATCAAATTGAGAAAGAGAAGATAAACTTGAGAAAGTTATATTTTCTGAAAATAATATTATAATTTCAACATTTAATAAAGCAGTTTTCTACAGATACAGATAGAAATTTTTAATGTTTATCTTTTTTACAGATGTAGTATATAACCACTCTTCAGATGCTATCACAGAACCTACCACTGAATCTTATTGGCTGTAAATTAATTCTACAGAACCTACCACTGAGCAATGAATGAGCTGGGATAACATGACACCACACCATTCCATATCCTCAAGGCACTCTCTGGATACTTCTTTAATCTCACTGTGTTTTCAGAAAGCAGACTGCTCCTGAGTATGTCAGGTTTGGACGTAATAGCTTCCTCTCTTTATCTTCTTACTACTAAAAGAACCAACAGCCACTCTGTATCAGGAACTGTATCTCTGTCATTCACTTCATTTCTAAAATAAACCAGGATATGGGCAAAATTTTCAATGTACTGAGAGGGAAAGTAAAATCCTAAGAATGAAAGGTTATATCTTCCAAGGGGAAGAGGCCAATTTTGATTAAAGTTAAGACCTTTTTAAGTACTGAAGACCATTCACTTTCACTTCCCCTAAAAAACAACTCTTTGAAGTTGAGAGGAGAGGAAACAACACACATGTCCCTCTGTCTGTGGGTCTCTCACTCCTTCTCACTATCTCTCTCTTATTTCAACAGACCCAATATCCACATCGTCATTCCCGGTGATTTGTTTTATTATTTATTATTTTTTTATTGAGAAAAGGAAAAAAAACACAAGTTTCCACCTCCTCCCAGCCTCCCATTTCCCTCCCCCTCCTCCCACCCTTCCCCCCCTCCTC
>NW_004949121.1:738450-746729 GCF_000317375.1 Microtus ochrogaster
AGGGCATTTTTTACATGCTGTTTAAGGGCGTCAATCACTTTCATGAAGTCCATCTTTTCTACTTCTTCTTGATTAAGGTGTTCATGTCCTCCCGTTGTGAGGTCGCTGGTTTCTGGTGGCTTCATGTTGCTTTTCAGATTGTTGGGTGAATTCTTGCATTGGCGTCTACCCATCTCTTTTTCCAAATGCTCCCTTATGGATCTTCTTTTACCGGATCAGGTCTCCTAGCCTACCCAACACTGGCTCTCCCCAATGTTGGCTCTCCCCAAAGCTGGGTCTCCTGGCACCGAGAGATCAGGCCTCCGTGCTGGTTAGGCAGGTCGCAAACAAGGTGCCTACCCTGCTTGTTGCAGGCAGGCTATAGAAACAAAGGAACTCCCTCCTGCTTGGGTGCCCTGAGGATTCGGACCCAGTGCCCAGACTGGCTGGGCTGGTTGATGTTATGTGCAGAATGAGGGCTGTGGGGCCGAAGTGGGGAGGGTTCTGGATGGAAGCTGGGTGGGCTAGGAAGAAAGAGGCAGTATGGACGGAGTAGAAGCCCTGCAGAGAGCCCAAGAAGGCTAGGGGGCCACGAAACCTCTGAGATCCCCGTCCCAGGCTGGCGCCGCGGGGCCAGAAACTCACCCCAAGGCTAGGTCTCCTGGCACCGAGAGATCAGGCCTCTGTGCTGGATGGACCGGTTGCAAACAAGGCGCCTATCCTGCTTGTTGCAGGCAGGCTATAGAAACAAAGGAACTCCCTCCTGCTTGGGTGCCCTGAGGATTCGGACCCAGTGCCCAGACTGGCTGGGTTGGTTGATGTTATGTGCCTAAAGAGGGCGGTGTGGCTAAAGTGGGGAGGGTTCTGCCCAAGAAGGCTGGGGGGCCAAGGAACCTCTGAGCTCCCTGTCCCAGGCTGGCGCCGCGCGGCCAGAAACTCACCCCAAAGCAAGGTCTCCTGGCGCTCCTGGTGATTTTTAAATCTGTTCAAACATCAGTTCCAAGCTTACTCTATTCTCTGTTCTTTTTATAACTGGGTACAGAGCAGTTCCCATTTTTTAAACATAATCTCTATTTCCTGTATACAATGCTTAATGAATCGCATGGAACAGTACACTGATCTCGTGAACTTCTGCCCTGTTCAGCTGACCTTTCTGACACCTCAGTAACTGAATATCTACAATAGCGAATGTCCTCTCTACATTGTCCTGGCAGTCCACCCTTTTTTTCTTCAGGATGATTGCTTCATTTTCTAAAATCTTTCATACAATGCCTTTGATTATTATTTCATAGAGGAAAAAAATCCATTCCAAATAGATTGCCTTATTTTCTATTATGTCTATGAATCAGTACAAATCCACTTACAATAATTTAATTTCTTTACTGATAAGATATACATTAGGGACAATAGGGATCACTCAGGAGTAAAAGTAATACCTATGCGAGTGTGAGAAACTGACCTTTTAAATCCTCAGAACCTACATAAAAGTTAGACATAGAAATATAAGCATCTCTTATCCTGGTGCTCCTACGGGAAGATGGGAGACGGAGACAGGAGAAACAGCGGAAACTGCTGACCAGATAGCCTGCATTACAAGGTAACAACAACAACAAAAGATATTCTGTCACAAACAATATGGGAGTGAGAGCCAACATCCAAGGCTGTGCTCTTCTAACCCCCAAATGTAAACTGTGGAGTGCACACATATTCATTCACACACATAAATGCTCTTTAGCAAGCGAATGCACAGAGATAACATTAAAAAACTTTCCTAATGCCAATCCATTTGATGATGCACAGGAGACTTCCCTTTCCCCTCTCTGCAACTGCCATAGGCCTCTGCCCTCATCACCGCATGTACTTGGAATACAAGGCTTCTATCTACTTGGTGCGATTGTTCTCTTCTTGGCCATTCAAGTCTCCATTGTCCCACTGGCTCTCATTTGTAAAAGTCCAACCCTTTTTATACTTTGCACCTGTACATTTTAAGTCTTCTCCCTTCCCTACTCTCCATCTATGTATGCACATATTTGGGGAAGAATTGAAAAGTGTCTCCGAATTCCTAGGAATAATGCTTGCTTGGTCTTGTTCACTTATGAAGGCATGTACATTTAGGGTTCCACAACTACTATGTAGCCTTTTGTCTAAATTACAGTCCACACAAATGTTATCAGTACCAAAATGAAAGTTTCTTCATCCTTAGGGATTTATTTCCATACTAGTCACATATCAAAATACATATAAAACTTCACAGAGATATCATTGAACTGCTGTGAGATTTAAATAATTCAGGTTACAGAATATTAGGAGGAAATAAATTCAACATTTTAATGAGGGGAGCATAAAAATACTATGACTCTTTAGCTAGCCTGGGTCTGAAAAAGCATGGGATAAAACCGGACTTACATAGCAGACAATGAGGACTACTGAGAACTCAAGAACAGTGGTAATGGGTTTTTGATCCTACTGCACATACTGGCTTTGGGGGAGCCTAGGCAGTTTGGATGCTCAACTTACTAAACCTGGATGGAGGTGGGCGGTCCTTGGACTTCCCACAGGTCAGGGAACCCTGATAGCTCTTCAAGCTGATGAGGGAGAGGGACTTAACCGGGGGAGGGGGAGGGAAATGGGAGGCGGTGGCGGGGAGGAGGCAGAAATCCTTAATAAATAAATAAATTTAAAAAAAAGAATGGAAAATTATATCATTTCATGAACTTACACTTCCAGGAACTTACTTTGGAAACCCATGGGAAATACCCAGTGTCTGGGAATGAGAAAAACAAAAGGAATGCAAAGTATATGAGAACTCCCTTCAAGATATTTGAAAGGGTTTAAAATTCACTCCCTTTTAGATGAAAAGTCTCTCCCCTGTTTCACATTAAATACTGTGCCCTTATTTTTCAGAGATGTCTTTTATGGACAAGACAAAAACTTACACTTCAAAGGCCACGGTATTTCTATTCTTTCCTAAATTTAGATGTAACATTTAAAAATTAAATCTGAGTTTTACCACATAGAAACATGAGAAGGATTATTTGTTTTCTCCGAGTCTTCCTAGAACTTGTATATTTCTAGCCCCTAGCAGCCGGCCTCCCACTGAACCTGGTTGGCCAGAGCGCAGTTGTACTGCGCTGCTTGCTTGCAGCCCACACACTGACACAGTGTGGCTGAGTATTAAATCCGTGTTTAATAACTCACTCCCAAGACAGACTCATGAGCCAAACCAGCAAAAGAGGAGCACATAATCACACTGAAAATAGCTTCAGGCAGATTGTTCTTCAGCAAAGCAAGGGCGGCATGTCATTGCTAACTTTGTTTTCTATTTGTCAGGAAAAACAATTACTTGAATTGCATAAATATTGGGATCAGCATCATACCTGCTTAAATAATCTCTCATGAGCTGTGCAAGGCTTTTTTTCTGATGACTTATAGACCTAACAATTAGAGCAATGATTGTCTGATCATCTCTCACACACACACATGCACACACACATACATGTACACACACACACACTCACACATGCACACACATCTCCATACCCTATTTGAACTAATATCTATTAAGGTGCTTTATATATTACCTCATCTATATATTGTGGTTTCATCAATTACATCAACATGTTTTCTCTGGAAATCTTTTCGCTTCTATAAGATAGTTTCATATAACCCATTGAAAACTGCTGAGTAGGCCAACCAGTTTATGATTAATGTAGACCTCTGTGTGTTTCTTTGGGACTGGACTGTTTTGGGACCTGGCAGGAAAGAAACCTATGTCGAAATTTTCCCTTCTTCTATAGCAGTTTTCTATCTAGCCTGGTGGCACAGAAGGAAAAATTTGTTTTAGGTAATAATTTGTATTTATTTGTTTAACGGCACCATAACACTAGTGAAAATGGTAAATTTATTAATATTCAATATAATTATCTATGTGGAAACAGGCACCAACTGTTGGTGCTAGTATAAACAGAATTATTTGGGAGCACATATTCATATAAAATCTTAAATTTGTATGGAACCATAAATTCTTGATGCCATTTAGCCAATAATATAATTTTTATGATTCTATATAATGGATAAACTTCCCAAGAAATGAAAAAGATGTTTCTTGCAAACATTTTAGACCAATGTCTTAGAATGGGGTAAACAGATGAATAGAAATGGGTTAAATTAAGATGTAAGAGTTAGCCAATAAGAAGGTAGAGCTAATAGGTCAAGCAGTGATTTAGTTAATACAGTTTCTGTGTGAATATTTCAGGGGCTAAGCTAGCCAGGTTGCTGGGAAGAATAAGTGGCCTCCTCCTACAGTGACGGAACAAAGAAACTTTCTCTGAAGATCAGAATGTGGAGCTAAGCCACTAGTTAGTCATAGAGGCTAGGCAGTGGTGACACACACCTTTAATCCCAGTGCTTGGGAGGCTGAGGCAGAAGAATCTTAGTGAGTTCAAGGTAACCCTGGGCTACACTAGACTGTTCCAGTCTCAAAGAGAAACAGAGCTAAGGAATGGTAGTTCGTATCTATTTACTCTAAGTTCTTTTTAAGCCATTCACTTATCTGTAGTGTCATTCTTAAAATGCTTTTCCCACCTTAAACCAATTTCTTATCTCATTCTCCATGACATACTAATACTCATAAACAAATAAGTTTTTAAAATGAGACTTGTGTCTTTGGCAAAGGAAAGTGAGACAGATTTCATTTTTACCAAAGCTTATGACAATAAGGGTATCTTTCTTGAAAATGTCAGCAGCAGACAGACAGAGTGAAGATGATAGTAAGCATAGGACAGGTCACCAGGCAGAGACCTTACAGGAAGGGTGACAGTATTAATTGTGGTAGTATGCTTCCATGTTGTGTAAGTACAACAATGAGAATTCCAGGCTCATATCTGTGATGGATGACAGTGAGATTTTGTCCCGCCAGAGAGGACACTTTAAATTCATGGTGAGGATAAAATATGTATTTGAGTCAAAATTTTATCAGCCCTAATGGGAAATGGAAATCAGTTAAAAACTTAAGGAGCTGGGAATATAGAACAGTAATACAGTACTTGTCAAGCATTACAAAAGTAGTTAAAACTGAAAAGGGCTGAATTCTTAATAAGGTGGCCCCTTGAGGAGCTTTACATAAGGCACTTTCAACAATACAGTGTGTAGTATACTAAGCACACATATAGAAAAGGCCAACAAATCACTTACAACACCTCAAACAATGTTGAAATGAAACAGTAATATTGACGATCTTTAATGTTGTTTGCTGGGGCTGTGGGTGGGTACAGGACACAGAACTGAGTATATCTAAGCTCATCTGTTACAAAGAGAAGTTTCTCTGATGAGGAATGAGGGCTAGCCTTCTGTGTGGGTGCAAGGACAAATGTTTAAAGATGGCTGTTAGGTATTATGTTGGTTTAGTAAATTATTTATTGTGAATTCTCATCTAATAACCACACCTTCACAAGCACTTAGTAATTAGCAAGGTTGCTAGTACTAGCCATGGCGTCTCTTTGGTTGACCAGGCCTTAAGTCCTTTTAGAGAGCTGTTGGTTACATATGTATGTGCCACTATAGAACCCTTAAGGTAATCATGCCATGCTACTTTTCTATGTGATTCATGGATGCCATATTCCTGAAATATACATAATTATACAGATGAATATATATGCAACAACATATATACATGTAATAACAACTTTAAAAAAATAAGCCATGAATTTGAAGGAGAGTAAGAAGTGATACAGGGGAGAACTGATGTTGAAGAAAAGGAAAGTAGAAATATTATAATTATATCATAATAAAAATAAAGTACTTTATGTAACCTTAATCCAACACCATTATCATCTTTTCAATAAACAGCAAAGTCTCAAAACTGGCTTGTGTGTTGTTATAAACATGTTGGGTTTGTGGCTTTAGTCTTTCTATAGATTAAAAGAAGCCTGCAATTACTAAATTGTTGTTAACACACCAAGACATCCAGTAGGTAATTAGTTCCAAATCGTCTTCATATCTCAACCCTGTCCCAGTGAAGCTCTGCTGACTTCTAGCCTTCAGGAACTGAGACGCTATGAGAACACAGACACAGAAAAAGCCATACAGAGAAAAGAGTATCTGAATTTTGCCTCTAGAAACCATGAATTCTAAGATGCAAGTGTAACATTTTCTGTTTGTGTTTGGCTTGGTTTAAGGGTGTCTCATTTCTTCTGGTAGGGAAATAGAGGTGAATCAGGGACTGTTATTAAATCACTTCACTCCATAGCCCCCCATTCCCCATGCAGTCTGCTTATTCTTCCACTGTTTGTTCATGTGCTTCATGAAATTGACAAAAGACTGCAGCAGCAAATATTGAGATGCCTTCAGAAAAGGTCATTTCATTACCTGCTTCATAATGTCACCAAGCCCTCAGGGCATTTCCCCTGTGCTCTTCAGCATAAACAGCCATTGAGAGGATGCTTTGATGCCTCTGTAATTCTTCTTCTCAATTATCCTGAGCTTGTGAAGAAACATCAACCAGCAATGTTTGAATAGTCTCTTTGTCTTTTGCATAAATAAAAAGACAAGCATCAAATTGGATAGTCCAAGTCAGGGTTAGCAGTGGATAAATTCTTAGAAACTAATTTTTGTATCACCTTTTGCTGTTTTCTCTAAAGAATAACCTTCTGTTATTTTGCCAAATGGATGCAATTAACTACTTTCGGAATACTTGCCTTTGTGCCAGTAGTTTCGTGCAGCTTCCACTCAGAGATGTTTCCCTGCTCAGTGGATTATAGTTAATAAAGAGAACCATGGGTAGTTGAACTGCAGAAAATAGTGACTGTGTAGAGTTAAGCCCCATGGGGCATCGCTATCACATTCCACCCCCCCTAGTGGTTTAGGACTTAGCATCGAGGAAGAGGGGTCTGAAAGATTACTAGAGGATATAGCAAGGACATTGCACACATGAACTCACAGGAACTATGGTTTGGTAGAGAAATAAATCTGCATGTGATGGAGTCTGTGAACATTTCCGAACAGATGGGGGACTCACTAAACTCACCCTTTGGCGGTTGGTGGCTTCCTGGGGTGAGATGTGGGAAAGAATGGCATTTATTTAAGGATGTACTCACTAGTAGGTTGCCTGTGTTCCAGTTGGAGACGGGATATATTGCAAGCGCTAAGTGGAATCAGTATGTTATAAAAGAGAAGTCAGGAAGTTGAGAAGATATCGGTGAGGGGTCTCCAAAAACTTGATGAGGGAGGATCAGGGGTTTGATATAATTAAAGCACATTGTGTATACATAAAGCTTTCGTGCCAATATGGATAAAAAATATCTTACAAGGTCACTCCCTGAGATTAAAAGCTACAGGCAATTAATCTCTGATGAAAGAAAGACTCAGTCTTAAGAAGAGACCATTATCCTGGTAGGTTTTGTAATGCCAATGGTTCATCCTTAAACACATATACATACAAGCAACATGAAATGGACTCAACAAGTTATATTTATAAATTCATATATAAAATATAATAATAAAATAATGAAAGGCCATGAATTTGAGAAGATTGGTGAGGGACATGGGAGTAGTTCAAGAAGAAGATAAAAGAGGGAAATGATTTAAATATAGTATTCTTAAATTAAATTCTCAAAAATATGATTAAATAATTAAATATTAATTAAAGGACTGGTCACAAAGTCCTAAATTATTACTTTAGAATTAAAAACTTAATTTCATTAAGATGTTTAAATGTGTAGTAAAATATTTGGGGTACAGTAGTTCTTCATAAGAAACTGCTGGGGACGTCTTCACCCAAAAAGCCACATCATGCCACCATTAGAAAGTCTAGGATAAAATGGATATCACACTTGCAAATCTTATTGCTTGGGAAAATGTCTATCATTTAGCAAAACTGCTAACAAGAGCTCAGTGAGATTTGTGCTCCATGAAAACGTGGCACTCCACATTCCATTCTTTTGCTAGTTCTCACCAAGAACAAGCAATCCACAGATAAACAAATATATACTTTTATATGTTTGCTCTTAGAAATTCTGAGTTTGGAGTGATTTTATTTGTGTGACTGGCTGGTTGGTTTTGTTTATGTGTTTGTTTCTTCCTTTGTTGGTAAGTTTGATTTTGGCTTTTGGTTTTGTTTCTTGTTTTTGGCTCATGCTAGAAGAAAAGAAGGGGGAGGAGCAGGAGGAGGAGGAGCAGGAGGAGGAGCAGGAGAAGAGGAAGAAGAAGAAGCAGGAGAAGAGGAAGAAGAAGAAGAAGAAGAAGAAGAAGAAGAAGAAGAAGAAGAAGAAGAAGAAGAAGAGGAAGAGGAAGAGGAAGAGGAA
>NW_004949121.1:746829-761477 GCF_000317375.1 Microtus ochrogaster
GAAGAAGAAGAAGAAGAAGAAGAAGAAGAAGAAGAAGAAGAAGAAGAAGAAGAAGAAGAAGAAGAAGAAGAAGAAGAAGAAGAAGAAGAAATGAGTCCAATGAGTCCAAAGCAGAGAAAGAGGCCTTTTCACAATGTCAACCTTTCTGATTTGTCCCATTTGCTGGACTCAGGCCATGGAATTCCCATTGCCTCTCCCACCTCTCATTGTGCTTATAAAGTATCTTTTGAGCAAAAATAGTCAAAATCTTGGTGAGGAGCTTTCCTCCCAGTCTGCTAGGTCTGATTGGCTTTGATTCCAGGTTGTGTTCTGCTTCAGACTTGTTTACACAACAAACCACAGAGTCTCACTTTCCAGTATTTATATCCTGACACTACAACTCTGCAATCCCCAAAAGAAAGCCTGTTCACTGAATAAAATAGAAAAAGCAGAAAAGTTTGTGTTATAAAACAACCCGTGTTGAACTCCTTCCAAGGAGCCCAGTTCTGGAATTACTAGAAATAGTGCCTGTCCAGATTGCCAGATCTAATTGACATATTTTAAAAATGACTAGCAACTCTTCCAAAGTCATTTCCACTAACGAGTTCAAGGTATTCAATAATATTATAAAGACTATAAAGTTTATTCTCTTTGAAGCAAGAAATGAATATATGTTACAAACACAGATGACTTTAACTATTACAATAAAATTACCTCTGAAGTAAACAATGAGCTTTTGCTCTTCATCTTTAGAGACAAAAAATTAAATAAATGCCAAAGAACCAGTTTAATAGTCTTTCATGCCATCTCTGGAAACATTCATAGAAACCCAATATTATTTGGGGAAAAACTCCAGAAAGGTGTGGCTACAGAATCGTGCTACTTCCTTGAATCATACCAGCAATTACTAGTAGAAAAGAATTCAGTAATTCTCAACTGGTTGTGCCAAAAATAAAATTAAGGAAACATGTTACCAAATAGTAACATCTGCTGTTAGTCGTGTGTGTGTGTGTGTGTGTGTGTGTGTGTGTGTGTGTGTGTGTGTGTGTGTGTGTGCGTGTGTGTGTGTGTGTGAAACTCTTCTGTTGATAATGACATAGGTTTTTTGGTTATCTGACCATAAAGCATGAATTCAAATCTAGAAAAAAATTACACAAATTAAATATGTTGGCTTAATACTTTAATACTTGGAATGCCTATAAACCCTTACTGCCGCCTGACATAACTCCACCACACAGGAGGATAAGATTTGAATGAAAACCAGGCTGCTAACCTCTTGGGAAGAGATAGTACATCACATTTATTTGAAAAACACATGAAAATATAATATCAAGCTATATTGTAATAACCATTCTTGTTAATTTATGAGCCATTTACTAGATCAGAAAAATAACATTTCCAACATGATACTTAAAAGTATTCAACTGTCCCATCCTTTCAAACAGTAGCAAATATTACACACTTATATGACAGCTACAGAACACTTATTTAAAACTTTGAACACAGAAAACTTAATTTTGATATGTGCTTATATAAATCACTGTGTAGCTCTGCCAATTTAATATTCTCCAGCAGGGAGAAATCCTCACCAGCTGTGGCCCTGCCTGCATCTACTGCCTCTCAGGGACCTTCCAACCTTTATCGTCCCCCTATTCTCCTTAATCATTTTCACTATGATCTTCTCTTGAATAATAGCCTAGAAAGTAACCTTACACTCTAGGGTCATAGTGTTCTATCTTTCTGGGATAACGTGCCTGCTTCTATTATAGAAACAATACAATTCCTTTTTAAAATCTAAAACTTGTCTCAAAACTCCATGTCCTCACAAGTCTGAGAAGGTCAGTTTTTTCTCCTTAGTTCTCTGTTGTTTATTATCTATGTCCAGGTAAGTGCAGAAATCCTATCCCCATACTTGTTCATTCCAGTTTTGGTGCACATCTACTGTGTTATTTTTAATCTTACAAACCAGTCCCTGAGTTTCTTCAGCATTTTCTTTATGTCATTATCATTCTGCTTTCTAGGTTAAGTTGCAGAGAGTGTAACAAATAGCTTCTCAGTAAATGTTGATTAGTTTTAGTTGAATAAAAACATTATATTAAAATTTCAAAACTGGTATTTTGTGATGAAATTTATATAAAAACTATTATTTTAACTATGGTGTCAACCAGTTTCTTACTATATGTCATCTCTGTGAGTCCAGGTAAATAGATGTCTTATTTACAATTAAAAACCTTTTTGTTTGACATACTGCTTTAGAAAAAAATTTTAATATGTGCCTCATTTTTATGCAATGACTTTAGAAGTTGAACCTTGTATTTTCATATCAACTTAATGGGAGAAGAGAAAAAGAACTATGAAGTTAGAACTCACATGTCAGAAGTTATACAATTAACAGAAAACCTCACAATAATAACAATAAAATATAAAACAAAATGAGTAACTCCACTACAATTCTGTAAAGTACTTTTAATTTGTTAAACATTGATAGCATCAAAATTTAGTGATAAATATGTGTCTGGGCAAGACAGTAAATTATAGAACTTAAGGAAAAAACTGCAAAATGTTTTTAACAGAAAGGAACAAGCAAATATAAAACTTAACCATTATGATACTGTATTGGAAAGTTTAATTATATTGCCTCTAATAATTGCAAAGATGATTCATGTTTATGTATAATTATCTAAGAAACATTGAACACAGGAAATTATGTTCACCTCTAAAGATAATGTGAATATTTACAAGGCTGAAATTGTAGTGTGTCTAAAATATCTTACCTTGAATTCCATGAAAATCTCCTCATTTTATTCTTCCAATATTACCACTGTTGGAGAATTGTGAGAATTAGTTCTTGTTAAAAAAATAATAATGAATGATATGTAAACGGTAGGTCTGAGTAAATTGCAGATGGCTGACTCCATGACTCTTATGCAGAATTGTCAAAATGTAGGCAAGGCTAAATAACACTTCTTTTATTGAAAGTGAAAATTGGGAATTGAGGTTAATGTTTCAGTCATTTAAGAACTGTTGTTATCTCTGAGGGTATTGGTGTTGCCATGTGCTAGATCTTCCTAGTGCCTTAGAACATTTGTAAACAGCAAGCCTGTTCTACATTTTCTCGTAATGGCTTACCAAATGAGAAGCACACAGCGATAATGGAGTCTTATTCCACTAAACTGACTCTTCTGATAGTTGATATGATTTTCACTACCCAAGGTGTTTACTCCGTTGGAGATGTACATTAGTAATCCCTAGTTCCTAACAGGTGTTTCCAGAATAAAAAATGGACAAAGGAACAGAATGCAGTATCTACCATCAGTGCCAATAGGGAATTCTAAGTTTCAGACTGCTGATGACATGAAAGAGAAGAATGTCATACATTCACACAGAGTCTAAACTAATCCTTCATGAAACACATTAGGAAAAAATAGATAATTGGGACATCACGTTTTACTACTTCTTAAATGTTAAAGAACTCACAGGCTTATGAAATAAAAAATTGTTGATATCTATTCAAATTTAGTGTCCTGAATACTAATTACTATTTTAATGTTCATCATTTGGTTGGATTATGTTTCTCTCGTTCATGAAAGGTCTTATAAATATTAACTCCAGTGAGAGAAATGTTAGCTGAATAAAACTACATAATTTATCACCAAACCAATCTACTGCATTTGTTTTATACCTTGAAAAGGTGATTCTTTTCTTTGTCATCCTCTTTGGTACACTTTTTCTTCTCAATGAATGAACAAAAAGGGTAATATTTTGGAAAAGAATTCACTACTAAAAGATTCCACGATAATCTTGAGGTAGTGGAATTTTGTGAATAAGTCTACAAATCTTTTTGTTCATCTCCTGCTTAAGTGTGGATTTTTAAATGAATTAGATAGAATTTGTGATTACCAAATTCTTTGGAGACAAATTCCAAGAATTTTGTAGATAATATATCACAGTTTGGTGAAATGTTCAGAAGACTTCATATGACTCTGGCATTTCCCATTTGCTGACTTGTGATCATAACCTGGATTAGAGTGTAAGTAAGACACATTTTGTGGATCCAATACTGATAATAATCACTCAAATAAAGCAATCACATTTGACAGTGTTTTAAAATTATTGAAATATCTGCTATGATGCTTTAATATTTAAGGACGAAATAGAAAAGGTAAAAACTGACAAATGGCTAACTTTTTTGTACAGAGTTTAGTGAGATCTTGAACTAGTCACTGAGAAATGAGTATTTCACTTTACTTCTCTGGGCAGTGTATAACAGTTTATGCAGATAGTCCTAATTGTTGAAAGTACTTGGAATAAGTGACTGTGGTTGGCTAGCCGTATATGTGACATCTTTATCAACATTTCAACCTCAAGTTTCAGGTAACGTAGAAGAAAGGTGGGAAGAATGGAAGGGCAGAAGGAATGGGGCACTGCTGTGGAGTTCCTTCTAGGCAGGGAATGGCTGCTGCATGTACGAATTCACAGCAGCTTTCATTACCTGCACAACTTCAGGACAGTTAAATATTCAGCATGGGTAGGGGAGGTACTTTCATGGGCCCCTCCCTGACTGAAGAACCATTGACAGTCTATCGGAGAAATATCAGTTGTAGTTGTAGCCACTGGCAATTTTCCCATACCCTAGTGTTTGACCCCACCCATGCACATATGGACAGCACTGATTGGACTCAGTGGGATATATACTTTAGAATTTAAAGTAATGAGGTTTTCTGTGAAAAGAAATGGATGAAAAGAGAGAGGAAGGTATCTTAGAGAGCTCTGCAGGAGTTGAAGTGGAATGATAGGAAATGTATATGATCAAGATACAAAATTTTTAAAGAATGAAAGTTATTAAAACAAATGTATGTGACTTCATTTGTTATCTAAAATAAAATGGTTGAAAGGAATAATCTGTGAAGTCTTTAACCAGTGAAAAATGATATAATACTAAAAAACTCATTTCTGAAATTTGTTTTTGATACAAATTCCTGTATGAAAACAAGCATCTTATAAATTTTGAAAGGTGCAAAATATAGCAGAATTAGGGAAGTCACCTAAATTTTAGAAATATAGACTGTGGACATGACTAAAATGTGCCTTGAACAATTAAATATGAATTTATCACAATTCTTAAATGTCTACCCCAAAGATAAAATAAATTCATATAAAGTAAAACAGCTGAAGTATCCTTTTTACAAACACGTTGAATGCATACTTTACTCTTCTAAATGTACTGATAATGAACAAAAAATAAGTACCTCTGGGATCATGAGATTCCCATACACACACATCATAAAATTGAGGTACAATTTATAAAATTGTTGGAAGGATGCATTTGGAGGAACTCATTTCAGTAATGAAAGTTTGCTATTACTTTCAGACCACATGTAATCTTTTCAATCTCATTTTTGCTCTTTTTAAAATATCACTTGTTAAATCTTTATCCTGGACACCTTCCTGGTTCTGAATCCCCATAGAGCCTGTTTTCCATCACAGATGTGTTTTATCTTCTTCCTTTTGTTCTCCCTTCCAGCTCTGCTTTGAAATAGTGTCTGTACTGTTCTTGTAAGTGTGATATGCATGACGTCTTCATTCCCAACTTCTTATGCTGTTTCCTATACCGATAAGTAGATCTGTTCTCAAATGACTTATTGGGAGAAATGACTCTTAGGTTATTTTATATGTTAGAATGTCCTTTCATTTTGAATAAGAAGCTGACTCCTATTATATTTTATAGCCACCCACTTCCTTCTCAGATGTTTACTGTTACTGATACAGCAAAATTTACAAAGCCACTAGCACATGTCATGAACTGCATCAGATGGCTGTAGACATGGTAGTGAACACCCAGGATATGGCTGGAGCCTGGACTGTGCATCTTACCTAAAATATCTAGGAAGACACATCACAATTTTATTTCAGCCTTGATGCTTACTGGGAAGATGCTAAAACCAAATGATTTTTTCCCCTTTCAAAATTCGTTCCATTATTCAGGTTGCCTAGACAAGTACATTTTCATTCATGTCAAAACCCTGTCTTTCTGCTGGTATGTTCAGTGTGTGTCTTTAAGTTTGTAGATTTATTCACTTGTTCCTGGAAAATTAAACTATATTGTTTAATATTTCCTTTTTATACAGCTTATATAATCTAGAGACAATAATATTTAAGATAAAATTGTGGCACCTGTTTTACTGTGATTATTTGACCTCAAGTTTTCTTTCTGTTTTGTTTTCTTTTTTCTTTTTCATTTGTAGGAATGTTTGCCTGCCTGCTTGCACGTGCACCATGTGTGTTCTTGGTTCTAGAGAATCTCAGAGAAGGTCATCAAATACCCTGGAAATAGAGTCATAGACAGTTGTGAACTATCCTGTGAGTGCTAAGAATCAAGCCAAGGGCCCTCCCGTGCAAACAAGTGCTCCTAACCTTCTGTTTTAACCCTGGAGTGTTCTGTTTGTGCTTATTCTCACCTCTGAGATGTCATTACATCCTCAGCTCACTGTTTCAGCACTGTGCTGTTTTATCAGCTCACTTCTTGTCATACTACTCATGCTTAATTTTTTTGGCAATGCATGTCAGAATCTCACATCTTTTGAGTCTTTATTTCCTGAGTACTCAAAACTGTTCATCTTCTATTGCTTGGATAGTGTGGAAAAGTTCATTGCTATAGTGAAGGGGACATCAGTTTATGTTCATTGTGAGTTAGAATGGAGAGGTGAACTGATATTGCCACTGCTCTGTAGCAGGCATTGCTTTTGTCCAGGATATTACCCTTCCAGTGAGAGATCATCATTGTTGTTGGATGGTGGAGACTCTAGCAACTTGTGGGCTTTCTCTCTTTGTCATCTCAAAGCAAGAATTTCTATTATGTTGGAAAATGGGTAAGAACAGTTTCATACTGTGGATTAAATTTTAAAGAACTATAACTAGGTTCAAATATTAGTAAAAAATGGGAAGCATTCCAATAAACATATGTTTGCCTAGAAGAAGTAAGTTTCTTCTTTTTTTCTTTTTTATTGATTTTATAGAGCTATAGATTTTTCTCTGCTCTCCTCCCTGCCTCTCCCCTCCCCTTCAGCCCTCTCCCATGGTCCCCATGCTCCCAATTTACTTAGGAAATCTTGTCTTTATCTATTTCCCATGTAGATTAGATCCATGTATATCTCTCTTAGGGTCCTCATTGTAGTCTAGGTTCCCTGGGATTGTGATATATAGGCTGGTTTTCTTTGCTTTATGTTTAAAAACCACTTATGAGTGAGTGCATATGATAATTGTCTTTCTGGTCTGTGTTACCTGACTCAATATGATATTTTCAAGCTCCATCCATTTGCCTCAAAATTTTAATAATTAAAAAATTATTTTTTTTCTGTGTAGTACTCCATTGTGTAAATGTGCCGTTTTCCTTATCCTTTCTTCAGTCAAGACAAAATATAACATCCCTTCATGATAAAGGTCTTGGAAAGAACAGGAATACAAGGAACATAACTAAACATAATGAAGGCAATATACAGAAAGCCAACATCCAATATCAAACTAAATGAAGAGAAACTCACAGAGATATCACTAAATCAAAAATGAAACAAGGTTGTCCACTCTTTCCATATCTATTGAGGTCCTACCTAGAGCAACAAGACAAAAAAAAGCAATCAAAGGCATACAAATTGGGAAAGAAGAAGTCAAACTCACTATTTGCTGATGATAAGATAGTTTACATAAGTGATCCCAAAAATTCTACCAAGGAACTTCTACAACTCATAAATACTTTCAGTAATGTAGCAAGATACAAGATTAACTCAAAAAATCAGTAGCCCTCCTTTACACAGATGACAAATGGGCTGAGAAAGAAATCAGAGAAACATCACCTTTCACAATAGCCACAAGTAGCATAAAATATCTCGGAGTAACTCTAACCAAACAAGTGGAAGACTTGTACGACAAGAATTTTAAATCTTTGAAGAAAGAAATTGAAGAAGACACCAGAAAGTGGAAAGATCTCCCATGCTCTTGGGTAGGTAGAATTAACATAGTAAAAATGGCAATCTTACCAAAAGCAATCTACAGATTCAATACAATGCCCATTACAATCCCAGCAAAATTCTTCACAGACTTTGAAAAAACAATACTCAACTTCATATGGAAAAGCAAAAAACCCAAGATAGCCAAAACAATCCTGTACAATAAAAGAACTTCTAGAGGCATCACAATCCCTGGCTTCAAACTCTACTACATAGCTACAGTACTGAAAACAGCCTGGTATTGGCATAAGAACAGACAGGAGGTTCAATAGAACTGAATATAAACCCAGATATTAATCCACACACCTTCTAACACACCGTTTTTGACAAAAAAGCAAAAAATATCAAATGGAAAAAGAAAGTATATCTAACAAATGGTGCTGGCATAACTGTATATCAACACATAAAAGAATGAAAATAGATCCATATCATTTGCCATGCACAAAACTCAGGTCCAAATGCATCAAAGACATCAACATAAAGCCATCCTCACTGAACCTCATAGAAGATAAAGTGGGAAGTACACTTGAACACTTTGGCACAAGGAAACCACTTCCTAAACATAACCCCAGTAGTGCAGAAATTAAGAGAAACAATTGATGAGAAATAGGTTTTTGTTTATCACAGTAGTGCTGAGAATCTGCTCTTCAGGATTCAAAGGAAAGTTTTTTGTATCCTACTCCTTGTGGAAACATTTTTCATGCAAGGAAACTGTCTAGATTCTTGAAGAAGTAATACTTAGTTTGCATGACAATCGTGGGTTAGACAAAATATTTTAGTCTAATTGTTTAACTTTTGAAGCATGGTTTTATGACATGTGGTTGGGCACTGACACAAAGATCTGTGCCCTTTATAGTGATCAGTGCTGGACGCAGGCATGGCTGTCTTCAGTGAATTTCATTGGTTGCTTAGAAAACTTTTAATTATGTGTTCACGCTCACAGACAGTTGCCACTCTCAGATTTTAGCAGAGAAGTTTCTCTTTCTAGTGCATGACTGTGAACACAGAGACTACAGCTGCAAAGGTTCTGAGAATTAGGAGACATTGACACCACCCACTCCCTTCAAGATTGAAGGAGCACTGTGAAAGAGGGGGTGTCACAGACAGAGGAAAACGGGGAGATGAGCTGTGAAATATCATCCACTCCATAATGCACAGCCATGCTGAGGATAATATTCAGCAACAAAGTAAGTCAGGTTCAAATTGCAACTCTTTTCTATTCTGGTTGTATGATGTTAAATAAGCTATCTGTGAGACCAGAATGCCAATAACTCTGGCCTCTTAGGGCAAAGACATGAATACCCCAAAAGACCTACAGGGAATGCAGTCTTTATGAGACTTTTCAAAGGTCAGGAAGATGTGAAGGTACTTTGCACGGAGTTTATAGACAACTATGATTTTGAGAAAGGTCATTCTAACCTAGAAATTGGTGTGCCTGCTATATGTGGTTTACCTCAGAGGTCTGTCCAGTTATTACTACAGGCAAGAAGTATGTGGAAGTAGACTTATGCAAGATGGTAATGGACAGAACTGGTACTAACTGGTTATGCCATATGAAGAGGAAAATGGCATCTGATGCAATATAGAGGTAGGACATGTCAAAATTCTTAGAGACAAAGCATGTTAATAAAAAAAGGAAAAAAAACAATGTTTAGAGAGGAAGATC
This sequence comes from Microtus ochrogaster, assembly GCF_000317375.1. Classification (NCBI taxonomy): domain Eukaryota; kingdom Metazoa; phylum Chordata; class Mammalia; order Rodentia; family Cricetidae; genus Microtus; species Microtus ochrogaster. The sequence goes on from NW_004949121.1 coordinate 756,478, forward strand.
CTGTCTTCACATTAGGCTGAATCTAAGGGGTTTTGAAATAACAACAAATAAAAAACTTTGAGGTTTATATCTGGGAACATCATGAGACAGAACTGGCTCTATAAATGTAGAAGTCAACAACTACAGATGAGGATGGAGGCTTGGGAAGTGATTTTAATTAGGAATGGATGGAGAACAGAGAGCTTAGGGATCTCCATGAGCATGACATCTTTGTAACACTATTCCCAACTCTAATCCAAACTAATTTCCCCACCTCAACTCCTAAAAGTTTATCTTAAAAGAAACTCAGAAGAATAGGCAGATGAGCACAAACTAAAAGAACATAGTAAAACTTTCCAAGCCATGTATCAAAAGAGTTCCAATATAAAAGTTTTAAGCATTTATGCACAATACTGAGAAATAAGGTTCTCTTAGTGACTAACTGTGACAGCATTAGACTATCTAGTTAATGGAGTCATAATTTGGTGAGTTACTAATAACATAAAGTATATATTCCTAATTACACTTCTCTTTTTGATTATATACAAATGCAAATTTTTAAAATGATTTCTGATTCCTCTAGTACTTACCCAAAGTCTACACTGCATCCTTTTAGTCAAACTATATGAATGTCTCTTAGATATTCTTCTGGGCTGTCAGTGGACAACATGTCCTCAGGAACAACAAAAAAATCAACTTTACATTAAATGACCATGGTAGAAAAAAACACATAAAGTATATTCCATCTAAGAATGAATATGGTGGTGGGTAAATTCTACTTTAAAAGTACCACTTTTGTAGTCCTGTGTTTATTATGTTTATAATGATGCTCTTTTATTATGTGGTTTGGAACACTTTACTGTGTTTCTTTGTTTGGGCATATCTTTGTCCACTGTTCTGAGTTTCTACTTGATTCTATCTATATGAATTAAAGAGAGATCTGCAGCCTTGGCAGAGGGTGGCTATGGCAGAGGCAGGAGGAAGAAGATGGAAGGAAAATGATGTAATTATATTTTAGTAAAATATGGTCATCTAATATTATTTAAAGAATATTACTATAACTACACTCAGATTCCCTTCGAGACATCTTGTGCTCTTAGCCACTGAACTATTCCTCCAACCTCTGAAGCAACTATTTAATAAAAGCATGCTAATAGGGACTAGAGAGATGACTCGGCACTTAAGCTACTCTGTCAGAGGACCTGAGTTCAATTCCCAACACTTTTATTTTCACTCACAACCAACTATAACTCCAGTTTAAGAAAATCTGGTGTTATCTTCTGGCTTCCATGTGTATAAGGCATACACAGGATACACAGACATACAGGTTGCCAAAAATACCCGTGCATATAAAATAAAACTTTAAAAACCCTAAAAACAAAAACCTTCTAATAAACCATGTGTTGCCTTGCATCTAAGATTAAAATCAAATCCTTTCTTTTTGGGATTTTAGTCTATTTGGATGCATACCTTCCAAGGCCTAGATGGAGGGGGGAAGGCCTTAAACTTCCCACAGGGCAGGGTACCCTGCCCTCATTTAGGACTGGAGGGGGAGAGCAAGAGGGTGAATGGGGGAGGGGGAAAGCGGGTGGAGGAGAGGAAGTGGAAATTTTGATTCCTAGTATTAATAAAGTAATAATAAAATAAAAGCCCTAGAGCCAGGAATGTTGGCAATGCCTCAAAAACTCAGGACGTCAAATGCTCAGGAAAGATAACTAAAAGTTTCAAGCCAGCCTGGGCTATACATGGGAAACTGAGAATTCCAGACCAACCTGGACTATACGAGGAGTGCTTATCTCAACAACCAAATAAGTAAAGGTTCTTTACCTAGAGAAGTAAAATTTGAATACTGTATTAAGTCATTTTAAACACTAAGCCCTAGGTGAATACCTCCTACCTTAAAAGTAGGAAGTAACTAAAAACTTCATCTACCAACTATATAGTTTTACAAAATATATTAAAGTATTCTAAGTATTTCTTTAATTATTTGAAAAGTAACTTGACTTGATTAGCCTAAGGAATCTTCTTTCTGATTTACTATTTTTAAGATATAATTCTAATATATAGACACTACTGCAGAAACTCTAAGAATTATACAAAAGCAACTATAAAAAAAGCAAATAAAAACTACCAAAATCTAAATAAAAGTTTTTGCAGCCTTTCTCTGCCCACCCCTGTGCTCATCAGTTTTGAATTTGGCTTATCAGAGTTTCCAGGGTAAAGTTGCCTCCTTGCTGCAGTAATTACACTTCTTATTGTTCTGAGTTTCTTCTCTGAAAGCCTTTTTCAATATGAAGAGCAGCTGGACTGAGATTCTCTTATAACAAGAAACAGTGCTGAGCTGTGAGCAGTATGCTAACCAAGGCAGTGCTCCTCTGATTTCTTCTTGGCTCCAGTCCTTGTAGGTCACATTATTAGAACAGGTGAGGGAAATTTGAGAGTGCTGGCATTTTGGCTTCATTTCATTTCTGTGTGGCACGAGCATGTGTTGACCAACGGGCATGTGTTGACTCTTTTATGGCTCCGAAATGCACCATAAGGTAACTGTTTATGATCAGTAGACCAGCTGAAGCCATACTGCCGTATTTTTAATTGATTAATTTTGCATTTTGCCACTAATGCATGTATATAATAATGCCTTTTCTTGCTTTCACTCCCATTCTCTCTCATCTTCTTCCTACTCCTGTCACCCATCTCCTTCTGCTTTCATGCCTTTTTGAAGTCACAAACAATCCCACACCAGTTTGGAATTATGTTTAATAGAATGGTTATTTATTTAAAGGGGAAAACTTTTACCATCCATCCCAGACAACAGCCTGATCTGCACAATCAGGAAAGGAGCCTAGTCGCTGGAAGCCATAAAGAGAGGATAGGGAAGTGGCCGCTTTTTTAAAGGGAGAGAGACCACACCCCAATGGGCTGATATCTCAGCAGCTATTGGCTGAAGGAGCGGAAGGAGCTTCCACAACACCTTTTTACTTTGCCACATCAGGACCCTCACTGTGATCATGGGTTCATATGCATCCATTGAAGCCTGGTGGGGTCTGTGGTCTAACAACTGAATATCAGCCGTTCCCTCAAAATTTATCAGGGGCTAAATTCATCAGGGAGGGAAAGAGCCCATTAGCCCTCCACAATCTACAACTGGCTGTTGACACTCTCAGTTTTGTGCACTTCCATTAAAAGTATCTAGAGCTGCTAGTATGTCATGTTTGCAATGATTGTGTTATTCCCAGAAGATAGCATTTTGAATCACTTTTCCATATCCTCCAGCTCTTATATTCATCTGTATTCATTTCTACAATGTTCCCTAAGCATTAGAGAAAGTAATTTGAATCTCCTGTTTAGGGCTGAGCATTTAATAGTCATTTTTATAAGCATCTCAAGCCATGAGTCTCTACAATCACCACTGTTGTGTGACTAAGAACGAGAGTAGCATTTACTTGGATGAACATGTTGTGGTATCTGAGTCACTGTTCCTTTGCTGTGAGGGGTTACATGACCAAGGCAACTCTAGTAAAAGAAAGCATTTAACTGGGGCCTTGCTTATAGTTTCATAGAGTCAGTACATTATCATTATAGCAGAAAACATAGTGCCAGGAATGGTACTGGAACAGTAGCTGAGAACTGTATCTTGATATGCAGGCAAAGAGAGGGAAGAGGGCAGGAGGGGAGAGAGAGAGACTGTACATGTCATGGGTGTTTGAAAGCTCAGCACCCACTCCCTAGTGATATATTTCTTACAAAAAGGCTATACCCGCACCAAAAAGGTCACACCTCCTAGTCATTATAACCTAATCTCTGAGACATCACAGAGTGCCAGTCTCTGATGAATAAGCATTCAAAAACATGAGTCTATGGAGTGGGACATTCTTATTCAAAACCTCACAGCTGGTTTCACATTACTTTAATTAAAAACTTTAGATTTTTTTTTCTGGAATTTTGCCACATTGGGTGATGTCATCAAGTCACTTGATATAAAACACAAAATTAATGATCCCTTTGGAGTTTTGAAAAGATAAAAATACTAAAAATAAACTGAACAACTTCAAATTGGAAGGCTTGCTAGAAAAAAATGGTGGGAACTGGGACATCACTAAAAATTTATGAGCTCTCGCTGCTCTTGAAGAGTACTGAAGTTCTGTTCACAGTTCACACAGAAATTTGGATGGCAGGCTAATTTAATGAGCAAAAATGGTTAAAAGGCAGTTGCATGACCAAAAGCCAAACACAGTATGGCTAACAGCTTGAGAAACGTGAAAAACCTGCATCTCACTGTATAAACTGCAGGTAGCTCAACAGGTTGGAAAGGGTCTCTTTCAGACAGCTTGGGAGTGGGAGCCACTGCCCTTAGGTTGATCTCTGCCTCTTCTAGGAGGCTTATCTTGTCTCAATCTCTTCAGGGCATCTCTGCTGAACTGAAACTCTCCTATGCATCTCAGCCAAGGTGAGAGACTCAGTAGGTTTTTAGTGTTTACATGTGCATGGGGAAGGAGGAACCTAGGAATCTAGTCAATTTCAGGTACTTCCTAGAAGTACAAAGTTATTTCCTGGCTTTAGGATCTCCCCCTTCAAGAGGAGTCTTTCTCCTGTCTAGGGACCAAAATTTGGTGGACTCTTGTTTGTACAAATAAAGCATGCCTGAAGATCAGAGGGCAGAGCTGATCCACTGCTGACCACAGAGATCTGGAGGTATGGACATACAAACAGGAAGTGATACCTGAGTGAAGATATCTTCTCTCAGAGAGAAGATAATGTGGGAAAAACAGGAACCCAATCTTTGTTCAGCTGGGAAGTTGAAAGCAAAGGTGGCTGTGGTTTGGCTCCATTGTCTCTCTGATCTCACATCATTTTCCCCTATATCTGACTCTGGGCTTTTATTATTAAGACTTATTAGAACTCGTGCTACACCATCCTGTTGTTTAACTCCTTTTTAACATTCTTCATCTTAAGGAGATTCCCTGTAGGTTGGGATCTCTCTCTCTCTCTCTCTCTCTCTCTCTCTCTCTCTCTCTCTCTCT
>NW_004949121.1:761577-763777 GCF_000317375.1 Microtus ochrogaster
TCTCTTCTCTCTCTCTCTCTCTCTCTCTCTCTCTCTCTCTCTCTCTCTCACACACACACACACACACTCACACACCTTATCCTACCCCACAAACATTCCTCTTAGAACATATTACATCCTAGGAAGCTTCACTCCAAGGTGGAATGTTATCTCTCAGAAGAAACTGAGGCATAACTACATCACTCAGAAGTAAAAGAGATTCTGAAAGTTTTGCTCCATATATGTGTAGTGGTGTTACAGGCACATGTACAATTAAAAGTCATTGGATTATTTGATATTTTGATATCTAATTTCTTGAGTTCTTTTACATTTTGGAGATCAGTCCTCTGTCTGAAGTGGGATTAGTGAAAGTCTTTTTTCCATTCTGTAGGCTGCCATTTTGTCTTATTGACTGTGTCCTTTGTCTTACAGAAGCTTCTCAGTTTCAGGATGTCCCATTTATTTAGTATTGCTTTCAGTTTCTGTGCTACTGGGGTTATATTTAGGAAGTGGTCTCTAATGTGGGATAACCTTCTGTATAAGTGTTGCTTTTATTGTTAATGAATAAAACTGTTTTGATCAATAGCTTAGGGGTATTCCTAGCTAGCTCTTACACCTCAAATTAACCCATTTCTATTTATCTGGGTATCATCGTGAGACTTCGGCCTACCAACAAGATTTTAACAAGCATCTTTCTCCTTTGGCAACTACATGGCATCTCCCTGCCTACTCTCTCTATATATATTTCCTGCCTGGTTTTACTCTGCTAAGCCATTGACCAAAACAGCTTTATTTATTAACCAATAAAAGCAATACATATATAGAAGAACATCTAACATCAGTCCCCTGTGCCAATGTGTTCAAGGCTACTTCCCACTTTCTCTTCTATGAGGTTCAGTGTGACTGGACTTTTGTTGAGTTCTTTGGTCCATTTGTACTTGAGTTTTGTGCACAGAGATAGACATGAATCTATTTGCATTCTTCTATATGTTGGCATCTAATATGCCAGCATCATTTGTTGAAGATGCTTTCTCTTTTTCCATTGTAGCTTCTTTGTCAAAAGTCTGGTATTTATATTTATGTGGATTAATATCAGGGTCTTCTATTTGATTCCATTGGTCCACCTGCCTGTTTTTGTTCCAATACTAAGCTGTTTTCATTACTGTAGCTTTGTAGTAGATCTTGAAGTCAGGGATGGTGATGCCTCCAGAGGATTCTTTCTTGTACAGATTGTTGTGACTCTCGTGGGTTTTTAACCGACCATGGAAAGACTTTCTCTCTCTGAGACCGAGTTATAGGGTGGGATATGGGGAAGATGAGGACACTGGGATGTGGGAAGAGAGCAGGAACTGGAATAAATATGTAAAATGAGAGAAAATCTTTTTTCAAAATTAATTTTAAAAATAATTAAGAGTAAAAAATGCCTAGCTATTTAAATATAAATGACTGCTCTTTTGACTTAACTTTAGTTTTTATCTCTCTCATTATAGTAATTGACTTTTTTCTTAGCCTTCTTGAAAAGTACATTATTATTCACTATATTCATTTTGTAATGTGATATTATTTCAATTATTGAGCAGTAATATTCAGTTACTCAATATGAAACCCACTGATCATGAACTCTGTATTTACTCTTTTTATTATCCTCAAATAATCAACATTCTACTCTCTGCCTCTTCAAATTCAATTGTCTTAGATTCCCACATATGAGTTATAATGCAGGGTGTCTTTTTGTACCTAGAAAAATTCACTTGACATAATGCTTTATATCTCTATAATCATATTTTAAGCCCTAATATTTATTATATAATGTAAATAAAAACATTTTCTGCATTTATTTACTGGTTGGTGAATGTACATGCTGATTTTATAGCTTGGCTTTTTGAATAATGATAAAACAACCATGAGAACATAAGCATCTCTTTGATATAACAAATTTACAGATGTTTAATAAATAATCTGTTGTGAGTCATTTGGACCACATTTCAGTTTTGTCTTTTCATTAGAGTCTAGGGAGCCTGAGAATTTCCTGATAGAATTTTATAAAGATGAACAATGTTCTAAAATGTATGACAAAGCTATTTCTGGTCTTCTAAAGTTGAATTGGAGTAGCAAACAATTTCTTTTTTTTTTTGTGTTAGTTTATTTTTTTTTTATTGAGAAAAGGAAAAAAACAAGTTTCCACCTCCTCCCAGCCTCCCATTTCCCTCCCCCTCCTCCC
>NW_004949121.1:766159-771379 GCF_000317375.1 Microtus ochrogaster
TTCTTCAATGCCTTAAAGTTCTTGTCAAATAGATCTTTCACTTCTTTGGTTAGAGTTACCCCAAGATATTTTATGCTGTTTGAGGCTATCGTGAAAGGTGAAGCTTCTCTGATTTCCCTCTCTGCTTCTATAGAAACAATTTCTTAAGAGCCCCGATTTCTGATCTTTCCAGATGTTCAGTCTCCCCTGGGATCTTGCCCTATGCACTTTCAGGAACAAAATGAATGATTACATCAGCTAAAGCCTTTGAAGCCCCCAAGAGCAAGCAAAAGTGCAAACTCTGGCTCGTACCTCTAGTTGGCCTTTGATTCACAATGTAGTCTATGATTGGGGAGGGTGCAGTTGACAGGTGGCATGAACTTGCCATGATCCTCCTGCTTCTGAATGTGAAGATTTCAGGCATTCATTCTAAAGTCCATTCCTCAAAAGATGCAATTTTACAAAAAGCAAATTTTCAAAGAGAACATGTATAAATTTAATATTTTATCTTCATCAAATACTCCTGCACTTAGGGATTAGATGTGTAAACAGGAAACCATGTTAAAACAGTTTACCTGAGCTAATGGGAGCTTACTAACTCCAGGAGGACAGGGAAGGAACCAGCATAGGACCAAACTAGACCCTCTAGACAGTTGTATGGCTGGGGCAAACTGCAGAGTCACTTGCAGTAGCACCAAGATTTATCCCTACTGCTTGTACTGGTTTTTTGAAGACCCATTCTCTTTGGATGGATACCTTGCTCAGGCTAGAAAAAGTAGGGAGGGCATTGGACCTTCTCCAAAGCAATATGCATTGCCCTCTCTGAGGAGTGGCTAGGGTGCAGTGTGTGGAAGATGGAGGGATTAGACGGAGAGAAGGGAATGGAAAATGGAATTAGTATATAAAATGAAAATAGATAGTTTTTTCTTAAAAAAAACAAAATTAAAAATAGAATTATCCCTTCACCACCCTCACAAAAGAAGTTTGAAAAGTCATTTTTTCCATTTGATCTCACTGAAGTAAAAATAATTTTTTCAACTGAGAATGAAAGTTTTCTATATTATCACTGGAGAAAGATTTTATAAAATTATCATAGAATCATATACTAACTTTGTCCGTTTTTATCTACAAACCAGTGAGATAACTAGAAAGGACAGAAGTCTCTTTATGTTGAAACATGATTTCACAGCACTGTAGTATAATTAAACTAATGAGACTGTGGAGTTACAAGAATAGTAGAATTCATCTCTTTATAAATAGTGAATCTCTTCCTTTAATATTTATTAAATTTATGCCATGTTATTCTGAAAATATAGCTCTCATGGCGATGAGGACTTCATAGGTAACATTTCTGAAAATATAATTTTTAATTTATTAAGGTAGTAAAACTCAGTATAATTTAATCCCATTGCACTGCAATTGGACTCAATTCAGCCAGTGTATATAGTTAATTTTATTGTGCAATTCTGTTGAGCGTAGAAAACCAATGAATAATGTCCTAATTCTGAACACCTGATCTAGTAAGTACACACAGGTACCCAGAACCCTAGATAAGCCCCTGCCCACAGATTGCGGACACTTCCTCAGAGCCCTCCCTTGGACTTTCTTCCCCTTTCCCCAATACCACCTCCTTGTCATTATATCCCATCCCACAACTTTGGCAGAAGCCTCCTGCTTTAGGAGAGGCCATGCTGATACCAAGAAGCCCAGTGATGATTCAGGTCCCCAGAACTCCAGAAGAGGACTCTTGCTGGGTCAGAGGACACCGTCCCTGGCAACCAGAAACTTAGGCCACAAAGGCCAGAAGACCAGAAAAAAAATGGGGAAAAAGACCCATCCAACAAAGACTAACTCAGAAATTAGCACATAAACCTATAATTACCCCAAATCCATATGCCTCAGTACCAGCAAAAGAACACAATCATAACAGTCAGGGCAATATTCCACCACCAGAGCCCAGCTATCCTACTACAGCAAGTTATGAATATTCATTCCTGCACAGCTGAAGCAAAATAAAACAACATTTAAACCAACTTTATTACAATGATAGAATTCCTTAATGAGGGAATAAATAAATCCTTTTAAAAAAAAAGCCAGAAAAACACAAACAAATGTCGGAAATGAATAAATCACTTAAAAAGCCAAGGAAATAATTAAAACCTTTCAAGTCCTGAAAACAGAAATAGAAACAATAAAGAAAACAAACAGAGGAAATTCTGGAAATAAAAATTTTAAGAATGTGAAAAAGAACAAGAGCATCACCGACAAAATGTGAGAGATGGAAGAATCTCCCGAGTAGAAGATACAATAGACTGAATAGATACATTGGTCAGAGAAAATGTTAAATATAAAAACATCCTGACACAAAACATCCAATAAATATGTGATACTATAAAAAGATAAAATCCAAGAACAAAAATAGAAGAATCCCAAATCACAGACTTAGAAAGTATTTTTTTAACAAAGTCATAGAAGAAAATTCTTCTGACCCTGAAAGTGACATGCTTATTAAAGTTACAAGAAGCCTACAGTACACCAAAAGCCAGAAAAGAAAGTCCTCTCACCATAAAAACCAAAACATTACCTGTACAGAGTAAAGAAGAATATTAAAAGCAGAAAGCAGAAAAGGCCAAGTTACATATGAACTCAGATTTACTAAAACTCCATCCAACTTCTCAGTGGAGACTCTGAAAACCAGACTGGCCTGGACAGATGTCTTGAATTCTCTGACAGACCACAGATGCAAGCCCAGACTACTATACCCAGAAAACTTTGAATCACCATAGATGGAGAAAACAAGATATTCCATGACAAAATCAAATTAAAACAATATCTATCCATAAACCCAGTCCTACAGAAAGTACTAGAAGGAAAACTTCAGCTTAAGAAAGTTAACTATACCTGTGAAAACAAAGGAAATAAATAATTTTATACCAGCAAAAACAAAAGAAGGCAAGTGTGCATGGGTGTGTGTGCCCATGCGCGCGCACACACACACACACACACACACACACACACAACCACCATCACCACCAAATAAACAGTAGGAATTAGCAATTATTTGTCATTGGTATGTCTCAAAAATGAGTAGATTCAATTTCCAAATAAAATTTGTAAGACTAATACAATAGATGAAAAAATAGGATCCATATTTCTGCTACATACAAGTAACACATCTCAAAATAGAAAAATAAACATTATCTCAAAGAAAGGGTTGGAGAAAGATTGTTCCAAGCCAATGAACCTAAGAAACAAACTAGTGCAGTCTTTATAATAGCTAAAAATATTAGAATTCAAGTCAATATTAATCAAAAGAGACATAAAAGGACAGTCCATACTCTTCAAAGAAAAGATTCACCTAGATGAGTTCTAAATTTCTAACATCTATGCCACAAATGTAAGGACATGAAAAATTACTAAAGCTGAAATCATATATTGACCTTCACATATTCATAGTGGGAGACTTCTGTACCACATTCTCCCCAATGGACAGGCCATCCAGACAAAATCTAAACACAGAAATAATGGTGTTAGCAGGCATTATGAATCAAATGGACCTAATAGATATCTACCAAACTTTTCATACAAGCACAAAAAGAATACACCTTTTCTGAGAACCTAATGAAACATTCTCCAAAACTGACCACATATTCAGACATGAAGCAAGTCTCAACAGATATAATAAAATTAAAATAACACCTTGAATCCTATTAGACAGCCACGAATTAAAACTGGATTTCAAAAACAACATATACAATGAAAAGTCTACAAATGCATAAAAACTTAACAACTCTCTATTGAATGACAAAGCAGAAATAAAACTATTAAAGACTTCCTAGAATTCAATGAAAATTAATAATGAATATACAATATGTTGTAAGTCATAGGACACAAAGAACACCACTCTAAGAGGAAAGTTCTTTTTATTCACTGAATACATAAAGAAATTGGAGAGATATTACATCAACTGAACAGCACACATGAAAGCACAACAATAGAAGGAAGCAAGCACACCCAAAAGGAGTAAATGGCATGAAACAATTACTGAGGACTGAAATCAATAGAAGAGAAACAAAGCAAACAATGAAAGGAATGAAAAAACAAAGAATTAGTTATTTTAGAAATCAGCAAGATAGACAAACCCTTATCCAGACTAACTAAAAAACAGAAAGAGCATTTACAAATTTAAAGAAAAATCAGAAAAGAAAAGGAGGATATAACAGATACATAGGAAATCCAAAGAATTATTAGGTCATACTTTAAAAACCAAAACCCACAAAACTGGAAAATCTAAAAGAAATGACTAATTTTCTTGACAGATACCACTTACCGATGTTAAATCAAGATCAGACATACAACTTAAATAGGCCTATAACACCCAAGGAAATAGAAGCAGTAATTAAAAATCTCCCAACCAAATGCAGCCCAGAACCAGATGGTTTTAGTGCAGAATTCTACCAGGCTTTAAAAGGAGAATTAATACCAATCTTCCTCAAATTATTCCACAAAACAGAAACAGAAAGAACATTACCTAATCTTATAAGGCCACAGTCATCCTGATACGCAAACCACTCAAAGATTCATCAAAGCGAGAAAATTATAAATGACTTTCTTTCATGAACATAGATGCAAAAACAATTATTAAAATACTCACAAACTAAATCCAAAACCAAGAAGATTATCCACCATGATCAAGTAGACTTTCATCCCAGACATTTGGGAATGATTTAAAATATGAAAATCAGTCAATATAATATACCATATAAACAAATTGAAAGAAAAAAATGATCATCCCAATTACTGCTAAAAACACCTTTGAAAAAATTCAATATCCCTTCACAAGGAAAGTCTTGGAGAGATTAGGGATACAGGGGACCTACCTAAACACAATAAAGGCAACTTACAGTAAGCCTATAGCCAACATCAAATTAAACGGAGAGAACCTCAAAGCAATTCCCATAAATCTGGAAAAAGACAAGGCTTCCACTCTCTTCATAACTATTCAATATAATAACTGAAGTTCTATCAGGAGCAAAAAGAAAACTGAAAGAGATCAAGGGGATACAAGTGGACTAAAAGAATTTAAAGTATTGTTATTTGCAGATGATATAACAGTATACACAAGTGACCAAAAAAATTCTACCAGGGAACTCCTACAGTTGATAAACACCTTTAGTGAAGTGGCTGAATGCAAGAGAAGAAGGAGAAGAAGGAGGAGGAGGAGGAGGAGGAGGAGGAGGA
>NW_004949121.1:771479-780002 GCF_000317375.1 Microtus ochrogaster
AAGAAGAAGAAGAAGAAGAAGAAGAAGAAGAAGAAGAAGAAGAAGAAGAAGAAGAAGAAGAAGAAGAAGAAGAAGAAGAAGAAACAATAGCCTTTCTATATACAAATGACCAACAGACTGAGAAAGAAATCAGGACAGGATCCTTCACAATTGTCGTAAATAGCATAAACTATATAGGAGTAACTCTAACAAAGCAATTGAAAGTCTTATAGGACAAAAGCTTCAAGTCTTTGAAAAAAGGAATTTAAGATATCAAAAGATGGAATGATCTCCTTTACTCACAAAGTAGTAGGATTAACAAAGTAAAAAATAACCATCCTACTAAAAAATATACAGATTTAATGTAATCCTCATCAAAATATCAACCCAATTCTTTACAGACCTTGAAAAGACAATACTCAAATTTCTTACAGAAAACAAAACAACAACAACAAAAAAAACCCCAGGATAGCTAAAACAGTCCTGTACAACTAAAGAACATCCAGAAGCATCATACCTGAATTCAAGCTGTACCATAAAGCTATAGTAACAAAAGCTTCATGGTATTGGTACAAAAACAGATTGATAAATGGAATCTGATTGAAGATGTAGAAGTAAATTCACACACCAATAGCCACCTGATTTTTTATTAAGAAGCTGGAAATATACAGTGTCAAAGAAAAAAGCATCTTCAGTAAATGGTATTGGTTTAAGTGAATGTCAGCGTATAGAGTAAGCAAATTAAACCATATCTATCACCCTTCACAAAACTCAAGACCAACAACTCAAATTGAACCAGATCCATTGGACTTGATAGAAGAGAAAGTGGGGAATAACCTTGAATACATTGGTATGAAGAGAACATCAGTAGTTTAGATACTAAGATCAACAATTGATAATTAGGAACTCACAAAACTAAAAGGCTTCTATAAAGCAAAGGAACCATCAATAGGACAAAGCAGAAGCCTACATAAAAGAAAAAGAATTTCACTAACTCTACATCTGACAGAGAGCTAATACCCAAAATATTTAAAAAACTCAAAAAACAAAAACAAATCAAATCCAGTTTTAAAAAACTGGAGTACAAATCTAAACATAATTACCAACAGAAAAATCTCAGGTGATTGAGAAACACTTAAATGATCAACAGTGTTAGCCATCAGAGAAATTTAAATCAAAACTACTTTGAGGTTCTATCTTACACCTGTAATATGGCTAAGATCAATAGCACAAGTGGAAGCTCATGCCGGTGAGAATGTGGAGCAAAGGGAACATTCCTTTGATCCTGGTGGGAATATAAACTTGTACAGCCACTATGGAAATCACTATGGCAGTTCCTCAGAAAATTGGGAACTGATATACCTCAAAACCCAGCTATACCACTCTTGGACATATATCCAAAGGATGCTCAATCCTACCACAAGGACACTTGCTCAACCATGTTCATTGCAGCTTTATTCATGAGTCAGAAAGTGGAAAACATATAGACATCTCTCTGCTGAAGAAAAGATGAGGAAAAGGTGGTACATTTATGAAATGTAGTATTGCTGAGCTGTTAAAAACATTGACATTATAAAATTTGCAGGCAAATGTGTGGAACTAGTAAAGATCATCCTGAGTGAGGCAACTCAGACCCAGAAAGACAAGCATAGCATGTACTCACTTATAAATGGGTATTGGCTCTTAAATAAACGTCAGTAATGCTACAATTCACAGAACCAGAGAGGCTATTAACAAGGAAGACTCAAGGAGATATACCTGGGAAGGTGAAATAGAATACACTTGGCAGGTGAACTGGGGGCATATTGGAATGGGAATATCAGGGATCAGGCAAAGGGACTTGGATGGACACAGGGAGAGACAACTGGAACAGGGGAGCACTTGAGGATTCTACTTGATTTAGAAACCTAATGCAGGGGAAACTCTCTTGAATCTTCAAGAATGACCCTAGAGAAGTCTCCTAGGAATGGGGAATATGTAACCCAAACTGGCCATCTACTATAACCAGGCAAGACTCCTAGCAATGAGCATGGGACTTCAACCCAGTCACAAAATCTTCTACCTACAATCTTTTCTGGCTGCAATATGGGATGGGGCAATGGTGGCTCAGAAATTGTGGGTGTGGCCAACCCACAACTAATGAGGTAGAAGCTGAGAGAGAGCGCCCATGACTGACACTGCCTGGATTAGCAAAGCAAGAGGCTGGAAAGCCTAGAGATATAGTATAGAAACAAACACACTGGCAAAAAAAATTCAATGAAATGATTCCTAGCCATATTCTACTATACACATAGATTAGTGCCTAACACAATTATCATGAAAGGGGCAACTTTCCCATCATCCAGCAACTGATGAGAGCAGATTATCCACAGCCAAAGTCTAGGCAGAACCAGATGAACGCTGCAGAAGGGGATTGTGGAAGATTATAGAAGTCAGAGAGGTTGAGCACACCGTAAGAACACAAGCCACAGAATTAATTAATCAGAGTTCATAAGGGTTCACAGAGACTGACAAAAAGGAACCCTGAATGGGTCTGAGCTAGCACCTCTGTGTATACCTTATAGTTGTGCAGTTATGCAAGTGTGAGGGTGTCTCTGACTCTGCCTATGCTTGAGACCCTTTTGCTCCTGCTGGGTTGACTTATCCAGCCTTGATATGAGGGTTAATGCCTAGTATTATTGTATCTTATTTCATTCAGTAGATATATCCCAAGGAGGTCTGTTATTTTTTTAAGGGAAATGGAGGAAAAGTTGATCTGAGGGAGAGGGGAGGTTGGGAGGCAGACTGGGGAAACTGCAGTCAGAATGTAATATATGAGAGAATAATAAAAGTTAAGAAAAACTGATCTATCATCCTTCGAAAAGCACAACTGCAGCATAAATGCACCTTATCTATGTTCTTTCTAGACAACAGCTAAGGAAGTGCTTCATAATTCCTGCTGTCTGGGAGGCTTTTTTCTTATCTTACCCAATATCATCTTGATCTCATTAAAAGTCAGTGGAGCAGAAAAATACACATGGAAAAGAGAGATCGTTAAAACTGTTGTTTTGGTAATGCTAGTTCCTGGAAGTTAACACAGCTCTTTGTTTAAAAAACAAAAAGCAAAAAAATAAAAAACCTGCAACTTGTATTAATTCAAATGAAACTTAATTTCTGAAGTTCATCCTTTTGAGACATAGTTTGTTGACTTCATTAGAGCAGAGCTGCTAAGCACAACCACTGTCAATCATCTTCCACAGCAATGACAAGGGGTTTCCTATTATTCAGTCTCACTTTGTTTCTTAGTAACAACATCATTGTCTTTTTTCCTCTAAGATATATTAATGCCTCTGGTTGTAGATCTATTGGACTATCCATGGGAAGCATATACCTACACTCCACCTGGAGCCCCCATTTTGTGGAGTTGCGGGGACATCTATCATTATACCCTCTTTCTACCCTTATGCCCTTTGTTTGGGTGAAAGCCTCAACCAAACCCTTGGCATCCATATATATACCCAAAGAGTTTGGAAGGTTTGGGTAGAAGTTCCATCTCAAGCACCCTCCACTGGGAGTTGCCTCAGTTCAGACTCCACCCCCAAGAAAGTTCACCAAATGATGACCACTCCCGAGGAATACTCAAGACCACACCCACAGGGTATTTAAACTGTTCCCCTGAGAGCAAACATGTGGTTTTCCAGTCTTTCTTCCTGTTTCCTCTCTGGGGGACTGGAAAGCCATCCAGGAGCACTGGTATCCATTAAATTTGGGCTTTTTCTAATTCAGTTTGGTTTTGTCTGATTTGGGTTATTGCATGGGTGGAGAGGCTTATCGAGGTGCAGAAACCTTTTCACCCTTATGCCCCACTATTTTTACCACTTTTTAAATCTGATGTTTTATGCCTGATGTCTTTATCCATATGCTTTTTCTTCTTCTCTCTTTTTATATCTTTCCTTAAGGAATAAAGAAATATGAGGATAAAACATGCCTGTGTTAGTTAGTTAGTTCTACCCCTCAGATCCCATTCCCAAGCCAGTTTCATTTGCCATAGAAGTCCTGTCCTGATGTGGGATTCCCCTCTGTATACTGTGAATACTACTGATGAATAAAGAAATTTCCTTGGCCTGTTGATAGGGCAGAATGTAAGCAGGCGTGGAAAATTAAACTGAATGCTGGGAGAAAAGAGGTAGAGTCAGGGAGAAGCCATGTGCCAATATACTGGAGACAGATGTGCTGAAATTTTGCTGGTAGGCCACAACTTAGTCATGACGCACAGACTAATGGAGATTGGTTAAATTATGATGTAAGAGTTAGCCAATAAGAAGCTCGAACTAATAGGCCAAGTAGTGATTTAAATAATATAGTTTCTGTGTGATTATTTCAGGTCTAAGCTGCCAGGCAGCCAGGAAACAAACAAGTGGCCTTTACTCACCTCAAAATGGTGCCCAATGTGAAATCCACTTAAAACCTGAGAGAGTTTGGAAAGGAGTTCTAGGCAAGAAAGAAAAAAAAAGTTAAAAGGAAAAAAGAAAAAAAAAACAGAGTTAAGCATGGCTTAATGCCACAGGTCCTTTAGGGGAGATTTTCCTGATTAAGTAGTGGCAAACAAAATAAGCTGCACAGTTTTGAAATGCTGGCTTTCTGGGTTATGCTGCCAGTGCATCCTCTGGCTCTTTCAAAAGGCAGAACATTTAAATGGGGTTTGTGAGCAACGTGCTACAACTTGCTTAGTGGCAACATAGACCTACTATGTGCATGAAAATGGGATTGTAAACATGACTTATGCTAAACAGATCTCTGCCCCATCATGCTGAATTAGGCAAGGCAAGCAGGAAGTACTATATTTCCCCTAGCAAAGGCATTGCTTAAGTTTATAAGGAGGGCTTAGCATTTTAAGAAACACTTCTGATCCAAAAACATTTATAGATTTGCAATAAAGGCAGATTCAGAAAGGTATAGACCTCTAAATAGGTCTCAGTGTTGGATAAATATATGTAGTTGGATGAGAAAAGAAAAAGAGTATTGGGAGTTATAAAAAGTAGTAAATGGCTTTTTAAAAAAAAAACAAGTCTTTAAAGAAACAGAGTACAGACAGTCATAGATTAAAAGAGCAAAGATATTAAAATAAAAGTTAAAAAGTAATAGAGTAAAAATAAATAATAAGCCACATAAAGACAAAGAATCCACAGAGAATCTAGATTATGTATATTATTGTGTTTTCTTTTAATTTTTTGACTGTGAAGGAGCTAAGCATAGAGAGACATTTCATTGTATAGGCTGCTAAGCTAAAGCAATGTAAGTTTTTAAAGTATCATGACTTCCAAATTTGGGCCTAAGGATATGTTGCTTTGGAAAAGAGGTTACGCTTTTGTTTCCACAGAAGATGAGAACCTGTGGATTTCTTCTAGACCATGTGGTTTGATGGACCAAGATGCCCTGAAAGGTCACAATGAATATCCCCAAAAATTACTTGACCCAACAAAAAGCAAGAAGCAGTTTGGAGGGAACTATGCTCATATTCCCAAATATTGTTTATAAATGTTTGTTTATATTTAAATGGGGGATATGCTATAAAGATTTGCATGGGTATGGATCTTTTTTTTAAATATTTATTTTTTATTATTTATTATGTATACAATATTCTGCCTATGTGTATGCTTGCAGGCCAGAAGAGGGCACCAGACTTCATTACAGATGGTTGTGAGCCACCATGTGGTTGCTGGGAATTAAACTCAGAACCTTTGGAAGAGCAGGCAATGCTCTTAACCACTGAGCCATCTCTCCAGCCCCCTGGATCTTGGTTTATTGATACAAATTTAAGGTCAGTTTTGTTATATTGTATATATATACACACATACATACCTGCTCATGATTAAGGTATTGTGTTTGTGTAGCTCATTTAAAAATGCATTGTATAATTAAAAATATAGGTTAATTGACAATCATCTATAATAGTCAAGTTTGTAGTCATGTTAGTTAGATTTTCTAAATGTACAGACATGTATTTTTGATGGATAGGCATTCTTCAAACCTTTCAAAGACTACAGAATATGTCATTTAAATGTTTTAAGAACTCAGGACCTTTCATGAAGAGACACATCTGCTTCCGGCAGCACCAATTACTTCAAGAGGAAGATTGGCTTTGAAAAGGTTCCTTATTGAGTTTGATAGCCATTTGCTCAAGAAACTGCTTTTACCTGGACTGCTTGATGGTATGCTGCATGAACTGGAAGTCCAGGACCCACAGAGAAATGTCTGCTTAACTTGCCTAAAAATGAGACAATTCTTCAGGTTTCCTGCTTCATCAAAGAGTCTGCCAGACATTCTGCAGGACACAGAAGAAAGTGACTGACAAACTACCAATATATGTGGAACTGTCTTTGAAATTTCCTGCTTCATGGGAAAGTTTGCTAGATACAATGAGCCTGTGGACTGAAGATTGGATGCCCCAGTGGTACAGAAGAACTTTGGGTGACTATACAGGCAGTGAGATGTCTCTGTCAATTCTAGAGTTTTGGAAATTGTTTATAATGCACTTCCTCTTTCCCTAGGTAATATCATATTCTTCTCAAGTCTTTGATGGAGTTGAAGAATAGATAGTAATAATATAGCTTTCCTTAGGTATGATAAAAGATAAAGTAGATATAAATATTGTAATAGTGATTCTTGTTTGATACCTGTTTTGTTATAAGTAATTTTATTATGTTAAAGTTAAAACCTTCCTTTTTCATTTAAACAGAAAGGGGGAGGTGATGTGGGATTCCCCTCTGTATGCTATAAATATCATCAGTGAATAAAGAAATTGCCTTGGCCTGCTGATAGGGCAGAACTTACATAGGTGGGAAAAATAAACTGACTGCTACGAGAAGGAAGGCATAGTCAAGGAGAAGCCATGTAGCCACTGCTGGGGACAGACATATTGAAACTTTGCTGGTAGGCCATGACCATGTGGTGATGCACAGATTAATTGAGATGGGTTAAATTAAGATGTAAGAGTTAGCCAATAAGAAGAAAGAGTGAATAGGCCAAGCATTGATTTAAATAATATAGTTTAGGTGTGGTTATTTTGGGTCTGAGCTGCCAGGCCATGGGTAAATAAACTAGTGGCCTCTTCTCACAACACTGTCCTGACCCCTAAGAGTGTGCTGAGGCTGGTATTCAGTAGCTCCTGATAAAAGCCTTCAGTTTACAAGTTAATCATACTTTACTCAAAATGATTTCTTTCAAATTTCCAGTTTCCCTAAGTTATCATATATAAGTTATTATTGACATAAGTTACTGATTCAACACACGACCTCAAATGAAGCTCGGTATAGATGAGCTGGTCCAGTTGCACATATTTCTCTGCCTGGTTTAAGATCAAGTTCACATTTGGAAAGGAAATGGAAAAGCCACTCTAGGGTCATATTTGGCAGGTTTCTTTTCTGTGTGTGTCTCAGGAACTTTGAAGATAAAACCATTTTTGTTTTTTAAGATGTCATTTCACATCAATGTTTGTTTTAGGTGAAACCTATCAACTTTCCAGAACCTGACTGCATTATAATCTACAATAAAAATTCAAAATTTTAGTCAAACTTATATCAAAATACAAAATCAGTCAGTTAATGTAAAAATAACTGACTGATTTTGCTATTTTGAACATTTATAATTACATCAAGAGTTACAATACCAAATATCTAAACTTATAATTATGTTTCATATTGTGCTTAATGTTTGCATTAGTTCTTTGAGTTAGTTTCATACATTGTATTTTCACATAGTCACTCCTGTATTGTCTCCACCTATTTCCACCCCTAACCCATTCCTGCTTTTTAAATTCAATATGTAAACTGTAGATCTATCCCTTTAGATCAACTCTTCATCACATGAAGATCTTGGGAACCTATACCTACTTTATATTTCAGCACACTATCTATACAATCATTAAAAAAATATCTCACAAGTCTAGGGTACAGGATGTAAACTGCAAACCCACACAGATATATACATCATGCACTCCCTTATTTAGGAATCCATCAAAGCATTTTTTTTAAGTAACAGGCTCCAACATTTCAAGTAGAAAAACCTAAGATTTTGTGTTAACTTTGGTTTCAACTGTTGTGATAAAAAACATAATCAAAAGGAACTCAGAGAGGAAAGGGCTTATTGCCACTTATAGTTGTGGTAAAAAGAAGTCAGGGAAAGAACTCAAAGCAGTAACTGAAACAGAGCTCAGAAAAAATAGGGCTTACTGGTTTGGTTCCTCCAATTTGCTCGGTTTGTTTTCCTGCACAACACAAGACCACCTGTCCAAAGATGGCATTGTTTACTGTGGGCTGCATCTTTCCACATCAACCTACCTCAAGAAAATGCCTCCAATGGGCTTGACCACAGGCCAAGTCAATATGGATATTATCTCAGTCAAGGTTCCTCCTTCTCTGATAACTCCAGCTTATGTGAGGTTGATCATAAAATGAACAAAACAGGTAGAAAACAGGAGGAAGTAAATGTACCTTCCAGCTGGGCATTTTTAGTTTTGAAATTTTTTTTCTTATTTATTTATTTATTTATTTATTTATTTATTTA
>NW_004949121.1:781178-782440 GCF_000317375.1 Microtus ochrogaster
AAGAACAATGGCAATGGGTTTTTGATCCTACTGCACATACTGGCTTTGGGGGAGCCTAGGCAGTTTGGATGCTCAATTTACTAAACCTGGATGGAGGTGGGCGGTCCTTGGACTTCCCACAGGTCAGGAAACCCTGATTGCTCTTCAAACTTGATTTATTTCTGAGACTGGGAGTTTCTATGTAGCCCTGGCTGCTATTCACAGTGTCCTGAATTATGGACCTCAATGTATGCATTACAGGAACAACAACCAGTACACCATTACTTTTGATTTATATTTACAAAGGTAACCTATTATCCAACTTGAGAATAAACAATTTAGATGATTGAAAGTACAATAACTGAAATGAAAATAACAGTTTTTATAAAACAACTGAATTCTTTGTTGTAAAATCAAAGCTGAGCAAAGAATATATATGTTAATGCTGTTCTCAAAATAAAGACTATGTCAATTTGGAAATGTCACCAAAATGATATTAGGGAACATACATATGTATTTTTTTTTAATTTTTCACATTGGGGGCTTACTTCTTAATAAAACAAATATATGTCTCTCTAATTAAAATTTAAATTTCATCAGAGGAGAAATTGTGACTTATTTTACCTTAGTGGAAGCAGTCTGTTTAATACTTGGCACAGTAGCAAGTATTAGGCAAATATTTGCTGACTGAATAAATAAATAGAAAATATATGAGCAAACAAATATGTGATGCATATATATGTCTTTTTTTCTGAAGAAAACAAGACTTATTACAAATGATTATTTAATCTCAGGAACTAAAAACAGCTAATAAATAAACAATGCAAAAGCATATTTGGTATATTTATTAGAACCCTAAAAAAACTTGCCTGAAAGGTACTTAATGTTTAGCATAGGTCTCTAAGAAATACCCATTCATTCATTTGTGGAGATTTTTTAAAGATAAGAGATATATTATGTATGATTCTTTCACTTCACTTGTTTCAAAAGCAATCATCCTCCTTAGATAAAATTGAAGAAAATTCCTCGAATAAATCCCTTAGGCCCTTAAATTCATTTCATTAGTGCTGGCTTATGATTTTGTTAGGAACCAATTCTAACATAAAAATACTATGAAGGGATTAGGGTGAGTTTCTGACCCCGCGGCACCAGCCCGGGACAGGGGACTCAGAAGTTCCTCAACACCCTATCCTTCTTGGGCTCTCTGCAGGGCCTCTACTCCCTGCATACTGCCCCTTTCTTCCTATCCCACCCAGCTTGCATCCAGAACCCTCCCCACCTCG
>NW_004949121.1:791488-805626 GCF_000317375.1 Microtus ochrogaster
GCAGTATTATTTGTAATAGCCAGAACCTGGAAACAACCTAGATGCCCTTCAATGGAAGAATGGATGAAGAAAGGGTGGAATATATACACATTAGAGTACTACGCTGAGGTAAAAAAACAATGACTTCTCGAATTTTGCATCAAATGGATGGAAATAGAAAACACTATCCTGAGTGAGGTAA
Source organism: Microtus ochrogaster (assembly GCF_000317375.1). Classification (NCBI taxonomy): domain Eukaryota; kingdom Metazoa; phylum Chordata; class Mammalia; order Rodentia; family Cricetidae; genus Microtus; species Microtus ochrogaster. The sequence continues at coordinate 791,670 of NW_004949121.1, forward strand.
CCCAGACCTAAAAAGATGAACGAACATGGGATGTACTCACTCATAATTGGTTTCTAGCCATAAATAAGGGTCACGGAGTCTACAATTGCTGAACCTAAAGAAGCTAAGTAAGAAGATGAACCCAAGGAAAAACATACAGTTATCCTCTTGACTATGGGAAGTAGACAAAATTGCCGGGGAGAAAATTGGGATCTTGGGGGTGGGGTGGGATGGGGGTAAGAGGAGAGGGGGAGAGAAAAGGGAGAAGGGGAAGATGGGAGAACTTGGGGAAAAAGGATGATTGGGATAAAGGAAGTTTGGATAGGGGAGCAGGGAAGCACAATTTTTAGTTAAGGGAGCCACCTTAGGGTTGGCAAGAGACTTGAACCTAGAGTGGCTCCCAGGAGCCCAAGGCGATGTCCCCAGTTACTTCCCTGGGCAGCTGAGGATAGAGAACCTGAAAAGACCCTATCCTATAATAATACTGACGAATATCTTGCATATCACCATAGAACCTTCATCTGGTAATGGATGGAGATAGAGACAGAGACCCACACTGGAGCACTGGACTGAGCTTCCAAGGTCCCAATTAGGAGCAGAAGGAGGGAGAACATGAGCAAGGAAGTCAGGACCAAGAGGGGTGCACCCACCCACTGAGACAGTGGGGCTGATGTATTGGGAGCTCACCATGGCCAGCTGGACTGTGACTGAAAAAGCATGTGATAAAACCGGAATCTCTGAACATGGGGAACAATGAGGGCTGATGAGAAGCCAAGGACGTTGGAACAGGGTTTTGATCCTACTTAAAGTGCTGGCTTTGTGGGAGCCTAGCCAGTTTGGATGTTCACCTTCCTAGACATGGACGGAGGGGGAGGACCTTGGACTTTCCACAGGGCAGGGAACCCTGACTGCTCTTTGGACTGGAGAGGGAGGGGGAGAGGTGTGGGGGAAGGGAAAGAAGGGTGGGAGAAGGGGGAGGGAAATGGGAGGCTGGGAGGAGGCGGAAACTTTTTTTCCTTTTTTTCAATAAAAAAAAAAAAAAAGATTTCAGTCAAGCAGATAGGACCAGAACCAGTTTGCAGTCAGTTGAGGGTTCACTGGTTTAGATATGGCTGGAGTGTGTCCACCACAGGTCCATGTGCTAGAAATTGTGTCCCCATTGTGAACTGTTAGGAAGTGGAGCCTTGTGAGAGTGCTAGGGAGGCATTATTGTACTTCTTTTGGAACCCCAGTTATTTATGGCTAGAGTAGGTGGTTTCCAAAAGAACAAGACTGGATCATGAATGACTTGGCTTCCTGTAATCTCATAGCGTTCTTTTGTCATACTTCTCTAATATCTTGTGAGCAGCCATGGTGCTCTTCACAAAAACAAAACAGATAGGGCCACTCAATCTTTGAGTTTCAGTCTCCAAACTATGAGCTACATAATTTTTTTTTCAGTTTGTAAGTATCCAGCTATGGAGAAAAGACATGAGCTAACACTAGACATCAGAAGGAACGAGAATGTAGAGAAGGCTGTATGTCATAAGAAAAATAATTTACACCAGGTATCAGGGAATCCAAAAGTAAATGGTGACATAATCTGTTTTACAACTAGTTTTTTTGAAAAATGACACTTTTGTGTCATCCTGTTTAACTATGACCTTGAAGTTAGGTGTCAGGGGCAGAGCCTGCACTGTTGCTGTCTGCCTGTGTGCATCTCCTGCAGGCCTGTGTGCCTACCCAGTGCCTGCACTTTGTATGCCAGTCTTGGTGTGTGCCCATGGTTGCCAGTGTGTGCCTCATAAATGTCAGTAACTGCCTACTGGTGGCTGTCTGCACCCTGAATGAATACAGTATGTCTTATCTCCATAATACTGCTCAAAATTCCTTCAGTTTCCTGGCCTCTTGATACCCTTTTCCTTTCTTGGAATTTGGACTTTAAATGAGCATCATATTGTGTTACAGCTGCAGCAAACAGGCTAAACACAGAGTGAGAGCAAAATAACAATGTAGCTTTAAAAAAATGAAATGAAAGAAAGTAGATTTGAGTAGGGGGTCCAAGCGCACAGTGTGAGCTCTCTTTGATTGAAAGTGACTTCTTAGAAATACAAAGAACAAAAGTTTTAAATTCTTACATTAAAGGAAAATAAGTATATTGCTTTGAATAAATGTTATTCAAAATTTTTCACAATTAAAAAAATACTATAAAGGAATATATGTTCACTTTCTCATTTGATTGAAATGTTATTTAATTCTCTAAAATTGCTAAGCCAAAACAATTGTAGTAATGCTTTGGACAGATCCACTCTTAGGTTAATTATGAAACTAATGACTAAGAGAATCACCCTTTAGTGTTATTCAATCAAATCACCATCATTGGCTTTTCAAATCTATTTATAAAATACACTGAATTGGTGAAAGTTTGTTTACGCTAGTGGATGTCAGTATAGGATGATTTGTTGTCATTTTTATTTGAGTGTAGACTAAAATTTTGGAATGTTAAAACAAATTAATCTTCCGGCTGTATGGATATTACAGGCAGACAGAAGAAAGTGAGGTTAGACTGGAAAAGTCACAACTTGTATTTGTATAAAAATGACACATAACCCAAATAATTCCACCACTAACTTCAATCTAGTACCACAAGGCCCACTGTGAGGATTACATAGCCACATCATTCTTTTGGGGTGTTGATATCTTTCAGGCTTTTTATAAAGTTCAATTTATTTTAAATTCAAGCATATTTCCACAAGTGTTTTAAAGTTACGGGTCAGTATTTATTCTGTTATTTTTATTTCTTCTTGAATTATTTAAGGAGAAGTTATATTTAGTAAATTATACTCAGGGCCCTGAGATTGCTTTAAATTTCCTGCACTAGCCCCTAAACCAGGATATCATGACTGGGACATAATATTCATGGATCAGGATCAGTACACTGGAGGATAATGAAAAGGTTGAAGTTAGGCAGTGAAAACAGTTGACGGAAGTGAACTCTTGGAAACTACAATATTTCACATTGCATTAGAGCTGGACTTTCTATTACTTTTTCTTATGCTACTGACAATGTTTCTAAATTATATGTTAATGATAATCAAAGACGAAAGGTTAATATCTTTGGGTACCATTTACCCTGCCTTGAAACATTAAGATGCCCCAATACTACATTAGCAGAGCTCTTGTCTTTGTGATAAATTTATATTATATATTTGTTCTGATAAAATAGAAGGTATTACCACAATTTAATTTGTAAATATTTAGGAAGAAATAAATTTTCCTGTTTTCCTTTTCCCATGCTCTTTCAAAATCAGAATCAAAGGTTTTCAAAAATTCAAGTTATCATCATTAAAGCTTCCAATTCTTTTCATAATTGCTTTGGGTATAAGCTATTTTAATGTAATACATAGATGTAGTTCTAATAAATAAAAAACTTAGAGCTCCTAAAATAAATTTCAACATCTTGAAAAATTATTGGATACTACTGAGGTTTCTATATAACAGAAAAATTGGCATTTGAAGCTTACCCTAAAATATCCCACAACTAAAACAACCACTAAAACAGAACAAGTTCTTATTCTAAGAACGAGAGTGCACAAAATTTGAATTTAACACCATGCTACACAAAACAAAAATAGTACAGGATAGCACAAAGTCAATCAGAAGAGATATGGGCACGGACTTTCTGGTTCCCCTCTATTTGTTGCTTTAAACATTTTATAAATGTTTATTTGCATGTGTGCATGCATGCGTTGTGAGCATGCGTATTTGTGGATGTTTGAGTGCACACATGGTAAACCCATGCTGAAGGGTATGCATGGAGGTTAGAAAAGAACTTCAGGTCTCACTTCTCTCTTTCCATGTAGCCCTCAGAAGCCAACTTACATCCTCAGCTTTGGGCCCAGCAAAGCTTCCTGCTGACTGATCTGATCAGCCCTCATTTATTTCTCTTAAAATGTTTTGTACAACTAGTTGAAGTCAGTATTGGGTTTCTCTTCGTAATAAACATAATAAAATAACCTTTAAAAAGGTAGTTTTCTGCTGTGTCTGTACAGAAAATCATAAGGCATTCAGAAACTTTGCAAATATGAAGCACAACAAACATATTATAGAGGTATAAAATAATTTACAAAATTAATTTAATAAAATGCTAGAACAATAATACTTAGGAGCAAAACAACAATGATGGTGTCTCTAGTTTCACTTAACAACACATTTAAGGCAAATACTGACTTAAATTAAAAATAATCTGTTACTGTCTAATTTCCGAAACAAGATCACAATAAAGTTAATATCTATGTCAATGATCTAAACTATTACATCAGACTTTCTACAATGTCCTAGCTCTCTCAAGCTTAGTTCATTGTGGCTTATTGGGTATCAATTGGAGTTTCTGAGCTATTTTTTAAAATAGCTATATCTTCCCTACAATGAAACATGAATAATTTAATATAGTAATTTTAATAAAAAGCTCACTAACACCAAGCTACAGTGTCATTTTAACTTTTAGTAGAATTTTGTTGCATAAGGACATCTTTGTGCAGTTGACATTCTAATCTCCATGCCGTTGCCGAAGGGAAAATGTTACCACCAACCACAAACTCTCTAATTCGCACCTGAAATTTGTTTTGTGGGGAAACGCTTCATAATTTAAAAATCCTACTGTTCATGTGTAACGGGATCAAATCTTGTTATAGAGTCAGCACAGACTTCTGATAGCACACAGACTGAGTTTCTACATCTACCTTCATCTATTATCCTGGGAAGCAACCTATCATTAGCTCTCATTTTCTGCACCTCTTGGTCTATTTCAGCGGTCACTAAAGAGTAGCATGCATGGAGTTTAGGAGCTAGTTCATGCCTACACAAGGCCCTAAGCAGTGCAAAACACTCTCAGGTGAGTGTCTTTTTCTCTCCTCTTCCACATTGTGGGCATATCTCAGCTAGGTGAGGATGAGTTATAAAATATGGAAGTAGTTATCAGTGCAAATCATCTCCACTGAGTGGCTCATCCACATTCCAGGCAACACATACATATTCTGAAGGCAACATTCAATGAGATCCAAACGTTGTTGGTTCAAAAACTGTATTTACATTTTGCAAGTCATAAGTAGAAAAAGATTGCTCTAGGGAAAATTGAGAAAAGAAATAAAGTGTTATATCTAGATGCAGAGTTTAATTTTGTAAAAATAACAAAATATTACCCCTTTTATTTCCCGGACAATGAGAATTTGTGGACAATTGAGAAAAAAATGCTCCTTTGCACAACAACATAAAAAAAATTCAAAATAGATCATCTAAGGGAAGGAACCTTTCTTTGATGGGACTGATGGTGATTAGAACTCTCCATTAGATGTCTATGAAACTTTATAGGGCGCTACTTCAAACATGGTTCTAGCACAGCTTGGCACACAGAATTAAACTTCTCAACCACCCATAGCGCTCCACCTTCTAACAGACATACCCACTCAAAGTCTCACATATACATACATTAATATAAAAAACACACAGGGCAATAAAGCAAAACATTTATCCTAAAATTACATTTTCTACAACAAAGCAGGTTAGGATGTACATACGCAAATGTATCTATATGAATCCAACGTCATTGTTATGGAAATGAATTTTTTTGGAGTTGGTGATTAACGTATGCTCTGATGGCCAACATTTCAAGAGGTGTGCCTTTAAGCAGATTTGATGGATTATGAGCAAGAATTCTAAGGCGTTGGAAGTAGTTGTTCCACAGGACAAACTTTATCCTTGCCATGATACACTCTTGATATATTTAAAAAGTCTGTAATTTTCTTTTCCAGCCGCATACAGGGAGGCATTCAGAGTATACAGGCATTTGGCTCAAAGGTCAGAAACATGTTGTTGCTGTTTTAATGTTTATGGAATAGCACCATAGGAAACATTTCAGAAACAAATCGTTTTCCACCCAATATTGTATTTTTTTAAACTGAATCTCAAGAAGAGAACAAAAAGGGAGAGCGATTTCATGTCTCTCAAACTCTGCTTCCACTTCATCTGATCATTTTTAAATACAGTAATAACAACAATAACAATAATACATCAACACACAAACAATAAAAGAAAGATCATAGCAGCAGTAGTAGTAACTGGAGTAATATCCATACAGGCAGTCATTTGGAAGATGGCTGCACACACCTCGTAGGAGTTTTTCTTAAAGGTTCATAAGACATGGTGGGTTTCTTGGGTTTGGTATGACTATTCAGTACTTCCCCAACGAGAAATGAATTTACTAGTGAACTGGATGTGATTCCGTAATGAATATGATATCAAGAGATTAACTGCATTACAAACACTACAGACTTCCCATGACATGGATTCAACAAAGTGGTCACAAAATCATTCTTATGAAGAGGTTAAGCTGGCCCACATTTTAAAATAATGAAGATGAAATATTCCAGTTTCCAAACACAAACACACACACACACACACACACACAGACACACACACACACACCTACATTTAAAGGACAAGCCACCTTCCAAAGACTGTTATTCCACATCACCTTACATGGATTTGGTTTACACTGGGACTGACCAACAATGTCTAAGCAAACCTGCTAATACCCAAGAAGTAGGTTTCCAAGTTACGATCTGTTTGATAATTGTATGTCCTCAGATCTTGAAAAAGTAGTCAAGAAACCACTCCAGAGAATCATAGCCCCTGAAGTAAACTGTCCGAAGTGTGAGGCATATATTTCAAGCTGTTAATCTTCCTTGAAGCATGTGATAGCCTTCCACAACCTTTATTAATCACCAGGCATGACTTTCAAACCTCCTGGTTTTCTGGAAAGTTCGCTTTCATCCCAGAGATAACTCTAGTCTTGCGGTTCTCTTTTGTTCAAACTCATTATATAAAACATTTGTACTAATATTGTCAATTTTAAAAATGTCTTCTTTCCTTATACTCATTCCTTTTTGTTCTGAGAGAGGGTCCACATTAGTTCTCAACATGCATAGTCTCTGGGTACCTTATACTTTTGTATCTTATATAAAATCCTTTCTTGTTGATAGTGTCGTCTGTGTGAAAATGAATTAACACTGCACCTCCAATTGAGTAGATTTCTTCTGGTGGCTGAAAAGAAAGCAAATGAAACAGAAACTAATGAATCATAGACTAAGAAATTATTTCATCAATGTTATGCACATGTTCTAATAATTCAGTCCATGCAAGAACCTAGGAAAGAAGTTATGCTAAATTTCTTTTCACATGACATTTAGGAAAGAAATGCAATACTAAAATCTCATAAAGGATATTTTAGTTCACTTCTAAATTCCAGAATTTCCACTAAAACCTGGTCTCTTTAAAAAAAAAAAACCTTTAATTCATGTTCCTTTGAATTATATTGTAAACAACAGAGATTACAAAACAGTAAAGAGATATTTATTTATTAAGTGCTTATTATGAACTGAGCCAATTGTAGAATCTAAATATTTCCTTTCTCCCTCTTTTAATGATCAAATTAATTCTAAAGAATATTTTTGTTTCAAGTGTTTATGGGTACAACTTTGATATTATTATTATTTAATTTATAAATAGGTGTTGATACCCAGAAAGTTGTCTCTATTGTCATTTCATGCAAAATACACATTCAGAAGAGCTTTGATTTGAGTGCAGTGAGTCCCAGGGGAAATAAGGAAAACCATAAGTGTTTCTCATTCCATTATCTCATGTGACCTCCCCACTGTCTGTCTCTGAACTCCGTCTGTGCATGCAGAAGAGAGGAGCAGCGTTCGGCATGGCTGGGCCAGCATGAATAGCTGACCCTGGTGCTCTGAACAGAGAGATTTCTAAAGAAGACAATGAGATCTGAAGCAATATGACTTTCCTTTCTCTTATGATTTAATTTAGGAAAAAACAACATTGACAAGGCTGTGTATTAAGATATGTTGTTTTTAGATTATTAAGCATTTGAATATTTATTGCACAATGAAAAGCTAGAATATGGAAAGGGACAAGAAACTAGAACAACTAAGTTCATCTACTCATGTGAATTATAATGTAAACTTAATAGAAATGGAGAAACAGGAAGAAAGAAGAGTCATGTTTATTTTTGTGAAGACATTGATAATAATACAACATGAATAATTATTTCAAGAATGTTTCCTATTTGTAAATATTATATACACAAGCCACTAATTTACAAGAAATTGACTACGGAAATCTGTTGGTGATGAACTTACCCCAGATCCACAGAATCTACCAAGACCCACAGCTTTTGAATTGAGACCATCAAAGATTTCAACATAGTCATAGCCACAGTCAGCTTCTTCTTCTACTTCAAACATCTGGAAGGACAGCTCAAGTCGAGAGCCTCGTTCTGATACTAACAGCCATTCACAGTCAACTTGTCCTGGGTAGTTATTATCACCAAACTGAGCATGGGAATACAAGTCTCTGGGTTTGCGCTCTGCCTTCAATCGACCGCCACACTCTGTTCAAAAAAAGAAAAAGGAAATGAATAAGCTTGGTGAACTTCCACGTGGAGTGTAACCAATCTCTGACTCCTGTTTCCAGATGCAGCATTTGGGATGTGATTGTCACCCATGGAACATGCATCAAGGAAATAGAGCTGTGATAGCAAAGTCTTTTATCTTGTCTAACTTAAAGAAAGAGGTGATCCAGAAACTGTTTAGAAGTTCATTGCGGTCAGGGCCCCTAATTTGTTATAACAGATATTAAATAGAAGCATCAGGAGACCTAAATGCCTGCCAACAAATGTACCTGTAAACATAGTGATACAGAATGAGATGCAATAATGTTGGGGGAAAGTAAGTTTGCCAGCCCCTGAGAGTTTTCCCAGCATCTGTGACAACCCTCAGCACTAAGAAAACTAAGTAAAACACCATGTGAAAAAATACATCTGGTTTAGGGCTATAAATGATTCAGTAGTTAAGAGTACTGACTGCTGTTCTAGATAATCTGGATTCAATTTCAAGCACCCACAAGGTAGCTCACAATCTTCTGTAACTCTAGTTCTAGGGCATCTGATACCCTGTTCTATCCTGAACAGGCACCAGACATGCATGTGGTAAACATACATATATACAGGCGAAACACACACACACACACACACACACACACACACACACACACATATATATGAATTTTAAAAATATAGTTGATTTCAAAGTATAATTATGTGAACCAGTGGGCTGAAGTTTCTGATTTAATAAATACCTATTATCAAAGTTCTATGTAACTGATAGGTTGACATGGTTTCCAAGCTTTAAAACCTGTCAGCACTTTAACTACAATGACTCTATGGGTCAGGAAGAACTGGATTCCGGGTGGGCAGAGACATGGAGGGTGTTTATGTGGAAGGCCTGCTACAGAGGCACTCCTCTGTCAGTCTCAGACTGGAAGGAGAGTTAAGAGTTAAATATTAAGACAAAATATGAAAAGGCACTTGAAGGCTTATGAACCTAAACATAACAAAGTTGTCAATTCCTGTTTTACTACACGTGATACAATGTGAGGTTTGAGAACCATCTAGAGTACTAAAAAACAAAAGGGTTTATTATTGTTCACCAGGTTTAGTCATTTCTTGGTGCTCATAAATCTCTGTTTATTCTAATAAATACAAAAACAATGATCTAATCTTTAAACCCATAGAGGAAGCAGTGTCTACCAGGTAAGAGTTTTAAAATAACATTGGATATTATGTACACCAGTGGTATGAAATTTGTAAGCTCAGAGAGAAATTCATCATGATAAAATAAGGTATATCATGATGGTGATTTATTGCTTTTTACTTTTCCTCGATATTCAAACTCAAGTCAACCTAATATTTGACAATTTCCCGTTGTTCGGAGCAAATGCCAAAATACATGTTGGTAGAAAGCTATGGAACTGAACTTAAAAGATAGGATGCTGCACAAGGAGATGACTACAGCAGTGGACCAGGAGGCTAGGTTATTGGAGGGGCTATTGTACACAGCACAGACGAAATCCAGCCAGAAAGCTCCTAGATCGCTCATTATTTGAAACTCTAAGTTTATAAGTAACAGGAAAGGTGAATATGAACCCATAGCAGGAGTATTGATCAGAATAAATGAGCAGAAGTGGGGAACCAAGGATTCTATTGATAATTGCCACCAATTTCTGTGTTGCTTCAGTTGGCATTTCACGTTTAGCTCCAGATTTCTCTTGTTTGAAGTGGCTTGAAACCATTTTCACTGTAACGTTTGAATGAGGTTAGTGGCGAGGATATTTGAGTAGATGTGAACTGAAAAGAGGGAATAAAATAAGCCTTCCATTTATGTAATAAAAACCCAGTATTCAACCTTTACCTATGCTTCAAGTAGTGATGACAGTTTGCGTTCATTTCTGTCTCAATTCTGGAGATTTAAATTGATAAAATCCTCTAAAGAGGAATGTATTGGCTTTGGAGATGATCAAAATGGGAGTAAACTCATGGCTAGACAATGTGTACAAACTTCTGTAGTTAATCAATCATCCACAAATCCAGTTTCGTCTGCACAATGAAGACAATACTGTTGATCTAAGGTAGTTTGAGATATCTGATGTATACTGAATATATGATAAGAAATAAAGTACACGGGTAAAAGTCACAAATTATATTAGGAGTTTTACAACTGTCAATAACCTCAAGATACACAACACATACATGTGTGTGTTTAAAACCACTGACTCATCAGGAAAATTCTAACGAGGTAATGGAACATCAATTTTTTCCACACCTTGAATACCTGCCAAGTTAACAAGAATATATGTAAAATAACAAATGTATAGAAAATTAATAGGCAATGTCTATAGTCTGTTTTCCTAAAGACATAGTATTAATAACTGTGTGAGGAATAATTAAATAGTATTATTAAGAGTCAAATAGTTAATAGTGTATAGCATACCTCTATCTTAAAATTCCTTTTCTCATAGACTAAAGAGTAAATCAATTATGCAGTAAAATAAAAAACACCATGAAAGATATTGTAAAATGAAGAAGCTAAGGCACATATGTTGATAAAGGAAAATTAAGTGAAACCAAAGCAATTACCAAGAGAACATGGCAAATTCTGCTTTAAAATTATTTCGGGAATGAACGTGCATTACTCTTACATTGTACCATAGTCTCAAACCTTCAGTTCTCAGAATGGCCACAAGGTGCCAGTATAAGCTCAGTGACTTTACAAATAACTATGATTAACTTTTTTCACAAACTCTGAAAGGAAAAAGGTAATATTACTTAGATTACGTTATGGAACACATATTTAAATTGACCACAGAGTATGAATAATTTCATATTATTTATTTTAACTTTACATATTTACACTTGTCTAAAGTAAACTTTTCCTTAAGCAGCAAAAAACAAGGATTAGGGAAAAGAATCATATTGCACACCAAAGAACAAGTTAGAGGGAAATGACAATCTGTTGAAAAAAATAAAATCAAAAGTCCTTAACAAGACATTTGCTAAGGCAAAATCTAGCTAAAAAACAGCTTCATGAATGAAATAACATTTTAATATCAAGATTCAGCTTCCTATCTTTTAAAGGTGACATGCCAGTGAAGCTTCTAAAATCAGTCACAAAATTAATTACACAGGAATTTAGAGGTGTTTCTACTTCCTCATTTATACTGTTAATAAATCAAACTGAAGTTTAGTATAATAATTTTATTATTGTTTGTTGATTTATATTTCTTCTATGAATCTTCAACTCCTGCAAAGGTATCAACGTAGGTATTGAATAGTTTTCCAAATATTCCATATAACACCTTTCAAAGGAATGTTTTTTACCAGTTGTGACATTTTACTTTTAATTAGCAACCTGAGACAAAATAGAATCACCTGGAAGCATGTCTCGGCGAGGGATTGCCTAGGTCAAGTTGACCCCTTGGTTTGTCTGTTAAAGGATATTTTCAACCCAAGCCACTGTGGTTACACCATTTTCTAGATAGGGGATCCTGGCCTGACTAACTCTAGAGAGGAGGCTGTGCATGAATATGTATGCATGCATTTCTTCTCTCTGTTCTCAAGTGGGAATGTAGCTAGCTGCTTTGAGTTCCTGCCTTGACTTCTCAGTAATGAGAAGTATGCGGAATTGCAGGTCAAAGTTCTCTTTCCCCAAAGTCACTTTTTTGTCAAAGTCACAGCAACAGAAATGAAGCTGGAAGGCCAGCTACACTTATGACTTCATGTAATTCTATTCATGTACATGCCCGTACAAAAGAGTAATAGAAGAGAGAAAAAATAGTGGAGCGTGTGGAGGGGGGGGTGAAAAATCATTTATTTACAGGCAAATTTAAAAATTATATTTCAATAAGTGTTTCGTAAGAAGAGGAGCACAAAGGTAAGTGGCTGACCTGTCGAATGAGTGGCTTGAAATCCTTTTCTTTGAACAGAGGCATCAGAAATAAACCGAAGGAACATTTGATTCCCAGTAGCTGTGAGGGGATCTGGTATCTTGCTGCCACATAGCCGACCAAGGATTGGCGACTTCTCTGTGTCTCCATCAAAAACTTCCAAGTGATCATACGCACATTCTTGATGCTGCTCAACTTCAAACTCACTGAAGGCCTGTTTAGGAAGAAGGAAACTTTTCACTAGCAACGCATCATTCAGAAACTTCTCTAGAGAACGAGTTACCTGTCAATAAAACCTGTCCATGGCAAACACTGGAATTAATCCAGAAAGCACATCATTAAAAATGGATGTCACATGGTATCTGCCCCCAGTACAAGCATAAGGGTAAACACGAGATGTCCTTGTAACTGTTATGCTGCACAGAGCTCAGGTATCCTACAAATGCTGTATGTCACAGATTTTTCCCCAGAGACACAAAGTTGGTCTGTGATGGAGATCCTGGAAGAAATGACTCAACAGACAGTCTTTATGTCATTCATTATGGGCATGCTAATTCCTTCAGCCTCTCCTCTCATATGGCCATGAGCTGTGCAATGTTGGTCCGATGAATCCCCTGAACCTTGAACTCCTATCATGAATTTCTCTGTCACACGTCACATAATACAGCCCATCCATCATGGACTCCCCCCTGTAACTATGGACCAAAATAACCTTTCTCATTTTGAGCTCGTCAAGATACAGAAGGCTGACTCACATGATATGAAATGACTAAGCAGGCTAGCAGCCTATGCAACTACTGTTAGCTATTTTTAATTTTACGGATTTATAAAATAAACTTGCAAACAAATGAAAAAATCATAGTCCAAAAATAACCAGACTAGCCATTCAGAAAGGAAGCTGTGGAGCTTCACAATAAATCTTATATTTTTAGTATTGAAGGTTTTTAATACACTTATCCACCACCAAAACCAGAAACTAAGGCAGAATTAGAACTAGAAAAGCCATTAGCTTTACATCCTCTTTCATAACCTGTGACCTTTGCCTGCATTTAGTCCTGCATCACTTCATATTTTCCCCTTTTCTTCATGTTATACTTGGCCCCCATATATACTTGCTTACATATATTATTGGTTAGATTCTACATATGAGAATGGGTGTGATTTTTTTTCTTTCTGAGATTGTGTGACATAGCTTAAATATTTCACACTAAACTAGATTTCATTTTCTGACTTTGGAATAGAAAACAAGATAGAAGCAATTATACTAAGCAGGAAGTGTGCTGTGGGACCGCCCTTCCATATGCTTTGAATATATGGTGCTCTCACTGGTTGACAATAAAAACTGAATTAATGGATAACCAGGCATAATACAGCGAGGGGAGAAACAAACAGAGATAAAGAGAAGAGAAGGGCTTAGTCAAGGAGCTGTCAGCCAGTTGCCAGAGGAACAAGATGTATTGGAGCACAGGTAAAGCCACAAGATGCAAGGCAAAACATAGACTAATTAAATATGGGTAAATTTAAAGGTAAGAGTTAGTTAGTAATAAGCCTGAACTGTTCTGCTAAGCATTCTGTAATTAATATTAAGCCTCTGAAAGATTATTTAAAAGTGTCTATGGGATGGTACAGGACAAAGAAACCTCCATTT
>NW_004949121.1:805726-829789 GCF_000317375.1 Microtus ochrogaster
GAGAAGAGAAGAGAAGAGAAGAGAAGAGAAGAGAAGAGAAGAGAAGAGAAGAGAAGAGAAGAGAAGAGAAGAGAAGAGAAGAGAAGGGGGACACTCTCTCTACAAGTTATCCCATTGCACCCTGTTGAATCCTTTATTAACCGGGAAACTAAATTTACCTCTGAATTACAAGAACGATGTTACTGTAAGAGAATAAATTGGTATTTAGGGAAACTGGTTTCTGAAAACCATTCCTACCAGGTTGGATTGGTTACTTTTGTTCTCTTGACACAGACTGACCTAGTTTGGGAAGAAGGGCTCTTAATTGAGAAACCATCAACTAAGGAACCATGAGAAGAGAAACCATGAGACTTGACTATGGGCAAGCTTGTAGGACATTTTCTTGCTTTCAGGCTGTGAACTCAGAGATCAGCCTGCCTTTGCCTCCTGAGTGCTGGAATTAAAGGTGTGTTTCCCAACCACCCGTCTCAACTTATTTTTTATGATAATGTCCATAACGCATAATAAAGAATTTGGATTCTTTGATAAATGGTGCTAAAATGACCAGATATATGTATAGAAATAAAAACAAGCCCTTATCTCATTTTACACACACACACACACACACACACACACACACACACACACACACACTGAATCAAAACAAACAGAATTGATTCAATGGATTAACCTAGAGCTAATATATAGTTCTTGAACAAAATATAGTAGTAAAATTCTGTGGTAAGTCACATTTTCTCTGGAATTAACCCAGTTTGGCCGTTTATAGAAAGGGTATTTTTTTTAAAGTTCACCTTTCTGGGATTGACTAAATTTTTAACTAGTTGTAAAGATGAGGCATTTAGGAAGATGATGCATGTAAAATGTATTTAAAAGAGTAAAGCTCTACTGGCATTGAGCAGACATCCTTGGAAGACAGTGAAGAGAATCCACAGTTTCTCCTAACTTGATAGAAGAAGTGATATGAGCTGAGCTGATGGCTCACGGAAAGGAACCTATGGCATGGGTTGATGACTTGAGTGCCAATAATCAGAATGCACTTAAAAGCCAGATGAAGTAGTGCACACATTATCTTCCTGGGGATATGGGAGGCAGAAGCAGGATACTCTCCTACACCTTGTTTTACAGTTAGCTCAGCATCCACAGCAGCTAAAACAGCCTGTCTTAAAGCAAACAGAAAGACAAGGGATGATACCCAAAGTTGGTGCTCTGATCTTCACGTGTGGACTGTGTGAAACATTCACAAATGCACCTCTAAACATGAATAAGCACATACACACAATAACAGCAAGTTTATTACATATATACATACGCACATGCACGCACACACATACACCAATAACAACAACAAAACTGTGTCAAAATATATCCAAAAGGTAGGCATTTAAAGGACAAGAAGAGAGGTCAACCAGAAAACCACAGAGTAAGTCCAATCATACAGCCAATTTGACCTTAGACTTTAAGTATTCATAACTAACTATGGAGAACTTACCTAATTTTTTGATATATAAATTTTGATATATAATATTTTGATATTCAGTCTATGATATTTTATTATGGAAATCCAACAGACTAACAGAGATATAAACTATAACCATGAGTTAAATATTAATGCTATACACATAGTAAAACAAATAATGCTTAACAATTTTTTCAGTAAACACAAAAGAAATGAAGAAGCAATCATTAAAAGTAAAGCTAATTCAATGGCAGTCATTCACACTATACTATTAGGTCAGTGTCTTGCTCAGCCACTATCAGAGATGCTTCTCTTTTTGTAGATGGGAACAAATACAGAGATCCACAGCTAGAGACTGTGCAGAGATTGTGAGAACTTTGTAGAACTCTCAGTCCTCAATAACATGTATTCATGAAAAAAATCTTCCCCACTCAGGACTCAGAGAATACTGAGAAAGAGGGGCCATAAAGATTGCAAAAGCAAGAAGGGATGGAGGACGCCAAGGAAACAAGGCCTTCTAAACAGGACCAATGCACTTGTGAACATAGAGACTACAGCAGTATACACAGGGTCTGTGACACATGGGTCCCAGCCTAGGAGGGAGTGTGGACACATTCCCCCATCCCTAACCCAGAAGATATCTCCAGTTAACAACTGTTCACAAAGGAAAATTGAGTTTTCTCCAGTGGAGTCTCACTGGGTATATAAACGACTCTTAAGGGCATGACCCATGCCCAGCCCAGTAGTGATTGTCAACACCAAACTGAATTAAGTGGCAATTTTAGAGGATCTGTGTCCCATAATACTTTGTCAATATATTTTTAAACTTTACATGTCTGTTGCAAAGACATTATGATTTCTGGTTCTGTGTTTTTATGGGATTTCATGTGTGCGAATGTGTGTCTCTACTCCCGTATGTGTTTCTAGTGATTTTTCTTTGGTTCCATTTCTTCTGCTTGTTTTGCCCTATTCTACTTAATTTTTTGATTTATCATATTTTATTTTATTATTATTTTTATATGCCTGTTTGTTTTCCACTGAGAAAGGGAAAGAAGGACAGGATTTCGATTAGAAGGGAAGTGGGGAAGATCTGGGAGGAGTGGGGAGAGGGAAAACCATAATCAGAATACATTGTAAAATATATATTTTTTCAGGAAAGGAAAAATATTAATCAAGCCAAAATGCAATTGACAAAAATTAAAAGCATCTAAGAGCTGTGGAGTAATATAAATTATATCATTTCAATCCCAGATAAAGAGACATGGCATTACAAAAGAGTTAAGTGAAGAAATATTTGAACTGAATGGCAGATGCCACCATACAGATGAAGAAAATTCAAAGAAGTTTATGGGAAAGTGTGGATCACAAAATAAGACTATTAAATGCATGCAAGTAAACTTAAGTACATTATTTTCAAATTCTTTATTTAAATGAGAACATTTTGAAGCTGACTACAAAAAAGAACTACTCTGTATAAAAAAATAAAGACAAAATCTTCAATGAAATAGTAAGAAACTTCAAACTCTATAAAAAGCAATGGAGACAATATTGAAAAGGTACAGAAAGGAAATACAGTTGACATAGAACTCTATGTTCAACAAATATTTTTCAAAAGTGAAGCTATGTGTATTCTGTGCACTGCAAAAAACAAGTCAGCTCAAAGAGAAAGGTTACACTATCAGAAATAAAATTTTAAAAGAAATTTGATTTCTACACATGAATGCAATCAGAAATAAGCCATATTCCCAACACCACTATCTGTGTAGCTCTCTAACAAGCACCAAGGGGTTCAAAGAAGCATTCTGTCAATCAGCACCTTGGACAGGAGCATGACAGTAAGTGCAGGGCAGGCAGTGCATGCCATGCTGGCATCTCAAGCACCTAACACCCTTCCACAGAGTGACTGGGGAGTGATGGTTCTTTAAAGTCTGTCACAAACATGGCACGTGAAAGAACTCCACGACAGGACGATGACTCTTTTGTCACCATCTCTGATGTCATCATAGCGCCAAGTTCCCATAACGTCATTATAGATAAAATAGGAAAAACTAACTGGAAGAGTCTACAGAGATCAGTGCTAAAATACACTTTTGGGATGGATTGGTCCTGTGGAATATTTAATATCAGTAATATCTTTCTCAAGTCTTTCTGCTCTTTAACAATATCATTTCCTAGTTCAGGTGATCTAAGCCTTGTGAGCTACCTCTATATATGAATGTGTAGAACAGTAATAACACTGCCATATTCTTCATTTCTTTGGTTTCTGGGAGGTTATAATGCATCGAATCTATGCTATTGAGCAATACTATTATTTGATGACCAGGCAAAACTCAAAGAAAATGGGCGAGAAGAGTAACTTATAGTCATTATTTGAATTAGTCATACAGAGTAATAGTTGGCACAATTATAAGTATAATATAAAGATCTACAAATTTTCATGCTAAGAGTCATAGATTGTGTAAATTAATATCCCACAAAAGACAATGCAAAACATCTTATTTTTTTTCAAGACAGGGTTTGTCTGTAGCTTTGGAGCCTGTCCTGGAACTACCTCTTATACACCAGGCTGGCCTCGAACTCAGAGTTCACCTGCCTCTGCTGCCTGAGTACTGGGATTAAAGGTGTGCTCCATGACCTCCAGGCTTGATTTTATTTTTAAAGGTGTGTTTTTTTTTTTCAATGCGGCAAATAGAATCTATACCCTCAGAAGACGACACTATGCTGTTTTAGGTGAAAGATTAGTCCATTGTTTTTCAGATGAATTTCTATTGTTTTTATTCCTTCATTTATTCTCCCATTTGTACATATAATTATCAGTAACATTAGGATGCAACTTTAATAACACCTTTTAAAGAGGCCTTCGGAGAACATGGCTTTCACCTTGATCTGAAAAATCAAGCATTTATTTTCTGTAAGTAGAAAGGAAAGCATGAAAAATTGATTTAATTCAGTTAAATAAAACATTCTTCCTCCTTCTCTGTGGGCTAGACAGGAAAGACATGGACAATCGGTTGAATAAAAGGATAAAAGGAAGGGGGTCACTTACTAATTTGATGCGGTGGCCAGGAATGGCGCTGATCTCCCAGGTGCACTCTTTCCGGCTTGGGTACTTGTCTGGCCAGTTGGGACTTGTGATGAGGCCACTTGGGCTGTGGATCTTCTGTTCACACTCAGCTGTGCCAATAACAGCAGTATCAGTTGGTGTTGGAATCCAGGGCAGAGTTAGGTCAGAAAACAAGCAACCTATCTGCTCCCCCTGCCTTGCTGAATGTCTTCCCTGCATTGCTAGCAAATATCACACCAATCATTGCTACCATTTTCATCTGCTTTGGGAAATCTGTTGCTGAACATAATCAGGCCGTATTTGCAGTCTGAATCACTGGAATTATATGTTTGCCACAGACCCCACAAGTGCCTTGAGGAAAGCAAGCTTCTATTCTAAACGATTGGATCAGACATTTCAGGCTTGGGTAACATAGGTTGCAAATCAACCATGTCTACACTGGGTCTGAGCAAAATATTTCACCACAAAGAAAAGCCAATGGGCTGCATCATTATACAACATCGCTTATAGATAATGAGCATTACTAAATCATTCTGTGACTCATGCATTTATATCTCCTCTCTCCTATACTTAAATGTATACTTGAATGCCTATGCTACCACCATTTGGTGGAATGAAGCACTAAGGTAAAAAAAAAAAAATAAGCAAATTGCTGCTAACCCTGAAGGGAACTCCCAGCAAATCACCATGGTATAACATTATGTTTCTCACAACTGGTGTCACTTTATAATTTGATACTGGGAGATTCTTTCTTACATAGATAATACGCCTGAGTCACTGCAGCGCTGCCCTGGAGTTTATCCCCTAAACTAAACTAAGATAATTCCTGTTGCTGTCATGACAGTTTCCTCCTTTCTTAAAAGACCTCCCAGGATGTTCTATATTCTCACAGGAAAATTTTGATTTTCAACAGGGGAATGAAGGAGAGAGAGGGAAGCAGGGAGGGACGGAGGGAGGAGAGGAAGAGAGAGAGAGAGAGAGAGAGAGAGAGAGAGAGAGAGAGAGAGAGAGAGGGGAATCTGAGGAATCTAGGATCTATCCCCTGGTGCATTAGCTAGCATGTTGGAGGCCATTTTCTATGTTGGGAAGCCATCCTCAGCCTTAACAAATGCAGTGGGGAGGGGTTTGATCCTCCATCAACTGACCATGGGATTCTTACCCTTTGGGAGGAGTGTATGGGGCTGGGCTGGGGAGGAGATAAGGAGGGACTAGAGGAGAGGTGGGAGGGAGAATTGTGGTTGGAATATAAAATGAAATTTTTAAAAAATATTTTAAGATCATTTTTAAAAAAAGAACAAGTGTTATGAAGCTGTAAATGTAGCTTTCAAACCTTAGTGGTAGAGTGCATACCTAGCATGCCCAAGACCTATCTCTGCAAACCTCAATGTTAGAGAACATACCTAGCGTTCCCAAGGCTATCTCTGCAAACCTCAATGTTAGAGAATATACCTAGCATGCCCAAGGCTATCTCTGCAAATCTCAGTGGTAGAGTACACACCTACTATGCCCAAGGCCTATCTCAGCAAACCTCAATGGTAGAGAATATACCTAGCATGCCCAAGGCCTATCTCTGCAAAAAGATAAAATTCTGTACTGAGTCCTCACTTCTATTGCCTATGTTTGGGCCTTGCCCTATGAAGCATGCCATCTGCAGGATCTACATCCACCCATGGCAAAGTTAAATTCTCCCTGCCAAGCAGTGCAATGTGCACACCATACAACACAAGTAGAGGGAAATTCAGCCTCCTTCCTGGCGATACAAATAAGCTACAATAGGGAATATCTGGAAATCATTCTGTCTAATAGGAAGTTTTCTCTAAAATCAGTTCCAGAAAGCTACTGTCAGGAACACATCTGAGCATGAATTCTACACATAAACTGTAAAAGCTGCTTTCCTTTGAATTACTTTACATGTCTGCAAAATCATTGGACCTTTTGTCCCAGTCTTTGAATTAGTAGCCTACCCCACCAAGTTATAAACATCCTGTGCGTAATGCAGAGAGCAAAAATTCTTGCTTGCATCTAATTCTGTACAATGTCATTATCTTAATGAAAAAGAAGAGGAAAAATCCTGGATATGAGATTCCATCTGTAAGGAAGGCCCATATGGACATTATGGATGACTCTAAAATGTATACAAACACCTACTCACAAGACTGTTATTATAAACAGATTTTTCCAACATACATGTCCTAATGACAACAGTTATAAAATTTGTCTTAATAATTTTCTTTTTAAGAGAAAGCTGGCCTCCAATCTAAGTAGGCCATCCCACAGCAAAGTCCCTAAGAAGAAAGAAGAACTACGTAACTGCTTTTTGTTCTTACTTTTAAAAATCGCTTCACAAAATCTTAGGGACAGAGATAGTCTAGAAAGTTATTGTTATATTAGTATGCTTTCCCCCTAACCTCTTGCTTATGACTCCAAATGGCAGAGAATCTACCCTCTGTGTCTGATAGCTCTGATACTTAGAGGAGCATCGCTCATGTAATGTATGACATATTCAGGGAGGGATACCACACCAAATGTAAACCATTTTGGAGAGGTTTATATGTGGACAGGGTGATGGAGCCTCTCTACAAAGACGCAGAACCATGTGGAGAAATGTTGTCTAGCAGATGACACTGTAGCAACTTCTCTGTTATACAAAGTTAAATCTAATGTCATCTGTGTGTGAAGTGCAGAACTTTTGTTTCACCTAATGAGGTGTCCCATAGCATCTCATGAATATCTACACACAACCCATAATGGCTAGGTTTTTGAGCTTTGGATAGTCTGCAGGAGCAGCAGCATGTGATTAAGCAAGTGGAAGCCAGGCTTTGCTCAACACACGTGAGAGGTGAGATGTTGTCAAGCAATTACGTCTTTCCATACCTTCCTTGCAATCATGTTTGTTCTCGTGCAGTACAAATCCGTTCCGGCACTGACACACGTAGCTCCCCATCGTGTTAACACACTCGTGCTGACAGCCGCCGTTATCCTTGGAGCACTCATCCTTATCTAACAGAGAAATAAGACCCAGGTTAGGGAGCAGTTTTTAAACAAAAGCAGATCAGAACAGATCCGGCTAGTTGTGGTGGACTTTGACAGAAGACAAAATGAACTGCACATCTCATGGTTTCCGACATAAGACAAATTCAAACTTAGAGTGCCTTCGTTTAACTTATTTCTTGTTTAGCTTGAGGACTTGTGCTATGAGCTGGGCTTCTGAAAGCACTGGTATAGGGCACGGACTGCGTGTTGAGAGAGTTGTGTTGGAGCATTTGGCAATATTCTATGCTAGAGCAGAAATTTCTGGTGGGAGAAAGATGGACCTTTTCCAGATGATCTTTAGCATCCGTTACCAGTTTTTCAGAGACAGGTGTGGAATTGTGAGCAGTCTGAACAAAGACAAGAGGTATAGGAGGGCAATAATACAGCTATGACCGAAGCTGAACAAGCTTCCAAGACAGGTATAGAGTCACTCCTAAAAATCATTTAATAACTATGGTGGGTTTTTTTATTAATATACTTACAATTAATTAGTTTGGGTATTTCATAACATTCAAAGACAGAAAAAGGTATCCTTGGTCCATTCTAAACATGGGATTAAATTTATGTATTTTAAGCAGAGTGGTCTGGTAGATCTGCTTATTAATAAGTCATCCCCTAAAGGGGCTTGTGGTGTGTGAGAAGGAAAACAGAGGTTAGAGTGGAAAGAAATAGACACTTTGTAAATAGCATAGCCACTACAGGGAATGCAGCTAAAGGGAATTAGAGGACAGCCAGCGCAGTGCAGAGTCACAGCTACCACAGGGCGCCACCAAGCTGCCGTTCCAAGCCCAGCATAGCAAGTTCAATCAAACTGGAAGGCGGTGCCTGATGCACATCGCCCAGATGTTCCTTCCACAGAGAATAAGAAAGGCAGAATCCAAAGTCTAAACTCACGGCTGCTATTTCCAGCAAGAGCTGGTCAGCTTATGGTAGTACATACAAGATTCAATTCTGATCAGTATTTTCCCTGAAGAAGTGGCTCTGAGGGGAAACACTTCACTTAATATTCATACATGCATGTAATATTTGGTCAAATCCCCTCTTTTGCCTCCCCTCTCATTTCTCTTATATCCCATCACTACCTTTCATTTCCAGCTTCCTATACTTTCTCTTTTTTTTTTACTGCCCACTGAATCCACTTAATACTGCCAGTATGTGCTCGAGTGCAGTGACATCCACTGGAGTAGGGGCAGCCTGCCACGGGCCACATCTTTGAGGAAAAACTGACTTTCTCTGTCTAGCCATCAGTTGCCAACAGCTCCCACAGTGGGTGGGACTTTGGGACCACCTCTTTTCTCTAAGCTGGGATTTTGCCTGATGAGTTTATATAAATCTTGTGCATGCTGTCAAGGCTGCTGTGAGCTTAGATGTACAACTGCCCTGTTGTGTGCAGAAACAGTTTTGCTATAGTTCTGCACTGCTTCCGACTCTGACATGTCCACTCCTTCATCTGGATGGAGTGGGTTATAAGACTTAGCTGTCCCACAGAAATTGAGAAAGGAATAAAGGACCATTGAGGATGCAATTAGCCAACGAATCGGAGTTAGAATGCAGGTGGCTTAAAGGGGAAATGAGGAATAGTGGAGCAAGAAAGGTTAAGTGGGGTGTGAGACGGGAAGGCAGGGGAGAGGATGAGGAGAGATAAGAGACACTAAAGGTTAAGGGGGTTGTGAGACGGGAAGGCAGGGGAGAGGATGAGGAGAGATAAGAGACACTAAAGACCCTTGAAAACACAGAAAATGCTACTGCAGAAGCTTTCTATAATACGTGCATGCATGCCCATAAAAGGAGTTTGAATGGAATTTACCCTACAATGAGAAACAATGACTTTTCTAGACAGGCATAGATTTGTCAGACAGAAAAATCCATTAACTTAATTTTTTTTCCGACTAACTTCTTATAATTGCCTAGAATTGATACATGAAAATGTGTTAATTTCTCTAATATAGCAGTAGCAGATACAATGCATGTTAATTTCTCTGGTAAATTTCCTTTTTAAAACATATCTTTTATTCTTCCCCTTCAATATAAAACACACATTTAAAAGTGGAAAGAGCTACAATATCTGTGCTACTTTATCAGATACATCAGAAATCATAATATGCACACACTACTCCACTGCGTACCCTAGTACTTGAGTGTATTTGTTTATCTTTATTCCTGGTGGACCACTTTTTGCAAGAGAACTAAACTTTTAAACAGTTTTTTCCTTCTGAATAAGATAGAATAACTAATAAAATTTATTTTTACTGATAAATATTAAGTTTTCTAGTAACTGTTATTGTAAAGCATTTAAAATGACTGCATATATTATATTCTTGATTAGGATTTCTCTCTCAGTAACAGCTTCTGAGTTTTAAGAATAAAAATTTTCAACTAAACCTTGATAAAAACAACTATCAATATGTATATTAGAGGATCATGTATATTGGGTAGCTTGTAATGAGATAATTTAAAATTAATCCAATTATATTTTCATCTTATATGACTGTTCAGCTAATTAAAATCTGTATAAGTAGTAAAATTCTTTCACTTTCAAAGAGGACAGACCATGATGCAATGCTTTATAGATCTAGAAATGTTTGGAGTAACAGAGAAGTATGCGATGCAAGAGTTTGTCCTCTGACAGTTTCTTTGTATTTAATTCAGAGAAACGTTCCTTAGGGGGAATTGCACAACATCAGAATCACCACATTTGTACCACAACACAGTCATCTGGGCACTTATCAGTGGCAGCTCTCTTATGTGCATGCACGTTGGCTTAGCTGCGGGTACATAAGATGAGTAGGTTTCTACCCAGGTTCCGGCAATAGTCTATAATCTACAACGTTTTAGATGATAACCTCACTAAGTAACCTTAGGACACTTAGGACAAAAAGGACTCTGCCAGGTACATTTGTTGTCACTTATTTATACTTTCTACTGTCATACAATTATTCCATAAAGCGACTCTGAATTCCTCCTGTCTAGTTTTGAGATAGTTCATAAAACTGTTCCAAGACTCGAAGTTCTGAGACAGATCATGTTCGGTGATTTGATTCCCATGACCATTTTTTTCTTTCTATAGTATTTGTGAAAATACTTCCATGACTATGCTTTAGCAAATCCCTAAGTAATTAATTTTCAAATAAAAAAAAACCTTTCAATTTACTAGAAAGTACAGTATGTTTATCTATGGTTTTCATAAACTTAGTTATACTGAACCACCTAACAAACCATTACATACTATTTTGTAAACTATTATGCTCAAAACACAATGAGAAATCTAGCTCTTTTCAATGCAAATATGCAGCTAGACAAATACACAGTTTAGAATTCTGATAGTCAGCCGTGTAGCCTTCCGAATCTCCATCTGCTGCCATCCCTTCCTTGCACTTATGCCAAACGCAACTTTACTTCCCTTCCTGGAGGAAATGTATTGCTTAGCAAGCAGAAAGACACAGGAACTGAGGTGCACAGTTAATCTAATCATGCTTAAAAATCCAAACTATTTTAAACCCAAATCTGGCAGATTTCTAAGACCTTTCAATAAATCCAAGAGAGAACACTGGGATTTTATTGTTTCTAACAATTATTATGGACTTTTACCAAGTGGCAGTCTATTAAAGAAACAAAAAGTATCCTTTTTTTCTTCATGCCCTAAGGATGCTAGTGTAACACATTACCATGGCAAGGTCGTGACTGTCTCTCATGGTCAAGCAAATGAATGGCAGACAAAGATGAAGTAAGGAGTGGTTGTACTGTGACATGGAGCTAAGCATTTAGTTCCTCAGATGTCTCCATACACAAATGAACACAACAGCAGAGTTGGTACTTTTGTTGCTTTTTGACCTTAATTATTCAGTATATTTAGCAATACCCCTAGACATAATAATCTTATCTAAACTTTATCAAAATTAACTAAAGTCATATAATTTATATATGCTATTTTTCACCAGAGGAGTGACATAAATACAAACATCAGAGTTGCTTCCTGAACATGATTGTATCAAAGAATATGATTGATAGTGAATTACTAGTTATGGATGCTACCAAGGGAAGTGGTCACTTCTTCAATCGTATGTGCCGATCTCGGACTGTGCTCCTTTTTACATCCATGCGAGAAGAGTGAAGCAAAGGAGCTTACATGTCAATGCCATTGTCCTAACAATATGTCTCTCCAGTTCCTATCGCCTTGCCTGGCCAATAGTCACAAAGGCAAATTTAAATTTACTAAGAATCTATAGAGTTAAAGATACATTGGACTCAGGTTTTGTTTAATAAATCTTTTAAAAGATTTTTAGATAAAGTGAACATCTGAAGTAATGTAAAAGATGCTAGGTATTTTAGATGGTTTGCAGAATTCACTCATTTTGTAAGTTCAACTTTTAACATAAATATTTAGACAGAACTAAGATAACAGAGTTATCTCCACCTTACCACCAGATTGCTTAAAAACTTCAATATATACATTTACAAAATAGACAGATCTGAAATTAGTTCTCTTTCTTTTAGACAAGGAAACTAAAATTATATTTTGAATAATAGAAATCTTAAATGAATGATTGAAAAGCATTTTTAAAAGGTAATTAAATCTGAGAGAAAGGAGGGAAGGAGAACAAGGGAGCCCCAATCCCCTGTGTTTTGTGTTCACTGTATCTGACTTGGAACTCAATGGATTCTATGAACCATTAACTTCAATTACACTGAAAACTGCAGGCAAACCCTGGACATTGTAAATCTCATTAATTTTAAATGGAGAAAAGGTGGCATAAATAGAGTTTAAATGAACTCAATTCAAATTACCTAGTATTAAAATATAATCTGGATTCAGTTGTGTTAAATCAGTTGCTAGCTACACAGGCAGAAGAGATTTCTGTGGTAAGGTTTATTGTAACCTATTTTTGAAGGTCAGAAGAACAGTTTTATAAAAAGTAGGTTCAAAATTGAGAAAATAATATTTACACACACACATACACACAAACATACACACACTATATATTTGTAAAAATTAGGAATTATTTTTATACTTCAGGCTCTAATATAAAAAATGAACTTTTAATTAATTTTAAAGTGTACTAACAGTCACAAACCATTAAATATTATGTATTTTTGTATCTTTATATAACATATTTTAAAGTACATTTTGTATTTCTATTTAAAGCTATATAAAATTATATGTAATATAAATTACTTTTTCATACTTATTGTAATGATTTATGTATAAACAAGACAAAACTGAACATTAATTTGAGCCTAACATATTAAAGAAATATAAAATGGGGAAAAATGTAGTACTCAAATGAAATAACAGTTTTTGAGGCAATAAATATTATTTGGAAAATCTGCCAGGTTGGTGGAGTCTGGCGTCATTTTCACCATGCACACATATGGAGCAGTCAGTATGCAAAAATGCTGGAGTCCTTGTGCTAGAATTTGCTACAATATTTAAACTTATATAAGAGCTACTGTTTGGAGACAGCATTTCATCTGGTTCTATACTATGAATATACTAACATCTGCACTAATCAAGCTGTTAAACTGAGCTCAGGCATTCCACACACCTCCCCATTACAGAAAGCAGAGAAGAAGACAGAGCAGTTAAATCAGTGCACACTGGAAGACAGAAACTCATGTGTATACAGCATTTGTACACGCATACCTGAGAAAAAGTGTGCTTTAAAGCCCTTCTTGGATACAGTGTTGTCCGATTTGAATTCAATCCTCATGTTGTTGAAATGGGAAGTGATCACTTCAGGTACGTCAGCTCCACAGAATTTGCCATGCAGTTTAGACTCAGAGGAAAGACCACTCCAGATCTCCACATAATCGTACTTGCAAACCTGGACAAACATGGTTGTCATGATCACCAGTTAGAGAGAACCAGATAGTTGAGACCATAGTTAGAGAAACCTGTCATGACTTTCATCCAGTAACCCCATGGTATTCCTACTAGGATTAACACATAAAGGGAAAAAAACCAAATCCAACAAAAATAAACTATGAGCAGAGGGTACAAAAATTTAAGAAATTTACTGTGGAAACCCTTCTTTCATCAATTTATTTGTACAATTCCTATCATGTATCTTTTACAAAAATACCAAAATATGAGGAGAATTAAGATTTGTTCAAAGGTGGTATCTATGGGAAGAAGATAAGGTATGATTGCTGCCTTCATTTTATTTTTATTTTAAATTTCAGGGTGAATTGTGACAGCATTTGCCGTGTCTCATCTAACACTGATGACAAAAATATAAGATTCTATGCTACATTTTTCCCAGAATGACCCCTGTCAATAGAAGTCATCCTCGGAACAAAACCTATGTTTAGAATTTTTTTACAAAACATGTACAAAGGTAAGCTTATCACATATGGTTGTAGTTGGCTAACAGCCCAGAGTTGGGTTTAAACCAGTACTGCATACCCTAAGCATGACACTCTGTACCAAACAGCACCGATTACAACTCCAAGGAGTAGATAGACAATTGGTGGGTAGTACTGGAATCCTGTCTTCAGTGCTTGTTACAGAGCGCCTGTTTCTTCATTTCCTTCAGGGTTAGGTACTATAAATTATTTGGTAGGACTACTAGCGGATTGTAAACAAATGCTAAATCTCTTCAGTGGAATAAGCCGTGGATTTGTAACAAAATGAAGTAAGATCATCTGATTTATTTACCTAGCATCACGAAAATGCAAGGACCCAACTGCATGCCAAGTGTTCTTAAGCGATTTTATGGCCACTAACAGATGTTTCCACAGCACACTTTCCCCAAGCTCTAACAGAGCGTATGTATGCTACAGAATGCATCTTGCATGAGCAACTTTATTATATAAACGTATAATTAGCAAGGTTTAACAATACATACGATTGAACCCTGGGGCATGATCTGTACTTTGAAATATGTCAACTCAAATCACTGGGGATTTTTTTTTGTGATATTAATTAGGTACTAAATAAATAAGCTGCTACTGGGAAGAATGAAGTAATTTTTTCTGCATACTTCGTTAGAGTGTGACATTTGTTGACGGAGAACTCCATTTTAAAAGAATGTTTCAGATGCTGAAGGCTTTTACTATTGGCTTTCTTCTGGAACATCAATTCAGAGAACAGAATAATGAAGTTTTGATTTACTCTAAGATTTTATAAGTCAAAGGTTTGCTTGGGTCTGTTACTGTAAACAGTTAAGTTATCAAGCTATGGAAATACATAGAATGCTGAGAAGGCTTCCCACACAGTAAGGCCAGTTTAAGAATTCTGGCCTATGTTAACAAGTTCACAGCCAGATGTTCTGTGAATAGTGGCCATTACAATGAGACCAAGGCATCCAGAACACAAAGGGGCATTTGTATAAAACCACCTCTGCCCCTTCCTCCTTCATAGAAGCTCCTTTTCTTCTCACACCACGAGTCAATTCAAAATGTCTCTCCTAACCCAATAATAGCTATAGCAATAACTATGATAGCAGAGTTAACTCAACATTCCGTCAACATCAAGTCACATGTTGGGAGAGAAATCCCATTTCTGGAAAGTGTGGATCATATAAAAAGTTTTTCAAAATGAGTTATAATTATAGTCTTCATTTCAATAGTCACTCTGATTTGAGATAATTGTTAAGGAAAATTATGTTTCCTGCTTATTAAATATGTTAAAAGGTTTAATTGATGCCCATCTTATCATTTTTCCAAAATATGATACTGGAAATAATCTAAAAAAATCTACTGGTGTGTGTGTGTGTGTGTGTGTGTGTGTGTGTGTGTGTGTGTGTGTGTGTGTGTGTGAGACCTTCATATGTGTGTACATGTAGGTGTGTATGCATGTGTGTAAGTCAGATGTCAACTCCAGTTATCATTTCTCAAAAGCTTTCTGCTTCCTTTTTATGGTAGGGAGTTATACGGCACCTGGAGGTCTAGTCTAGACTGAATGTCCAGCAAGAGCTGTGGGTCCTCCTGTCTTGGAGTCCCCAGTGCTGGGACTACAATATGTGCAGCCATGCCCCGCCTTTTTCCAGATGCTGGGTGTGGAACCCAGATACTCACGTTAGCATGACAGAGACTTTAATGAATCAGCCTTCTCCTCTTCCCAGCTGATTAACTTTTCTGATTTGATAGTCCTGCCTACCTTTACCTCCATAGGTCACTCTTCACATTTAATTCAAAGCCTCCAAAGAATTTATTTTTAATGCATAAAGTTATCTTAAAAATTAAAAAAGATAACAGTTCTGATTAGCATTTAACTGGGTAATGAATTGGTTGACTGTATTTTAGGTTCTAAAACAATGGAACATTTGTTTAAAGTGACATTTGTTATATATCGATTTATGTGTGTTTTGCAGTTTATAAATCTTAAAAAAGAATAAGATGATTTTCCCATTGCTCAGCTGATCAAAATAATGTTTATAATTGTTTATTTTTTTCAAAAGCCTTTTCTGTCTATTATAAAAAAAATCCATATAACCAAGTAGCCCAAAGAAACAGCTATTGAAATGCATTGGGTTTTAACTACCTAAACATGTTGACAGTTCAAAGTTTATTATACGGTGAATTTCCTTTGCAAGGATTTTTTTTTGTAGATTTGGAAGGTACTGGGTAACATCCTAGCCATCTATGCCATCCAAGTGAGAGAACTGAAAAATAATCAACCAAAACAAAACAAAAAACAAGTCACAGATGGATTTTTTTATGGAGCACAGTTGCCTTATACCCGGTGATGCTTGTTTAAAGGACACTTCTCACTTAGTCCTGGTTTCCCAGGTGCTTTTTAGGGACAATTTTGTCTGCTGCCTACATTTGTGCTGCCCTCAGTTGTGCTTGATATGATAGCTTTATTGTTATTAATGCAACAGAGAGTGAAAAACTGCAATACATCTTAATTAAAACTTGAAATCAAACAAAAAAGTTATCTTAACCATTACAAGTTGAATTACTGGAGAAAAGAATATTTCAAGCTGGGATGTAAAATGAAGGAAAATAATTAAAATAAAATAATAAAATAAAAATAAAATAAAAGCAATAAAATGAATATTTTAAAAGCAAAACCATGAGTAGACAGAAAAAGGAACAAAAGTAAAAAATAAGTACACCAAAGAAGTTGTGTATGAAACCTACAAAAAAATCCAATAACAATGCCTAGAGGCATTCATACATTACATTTCTCATCCCATGTTTGCAAATTTCAGGAGGTATACAGAAAAAGGAAGGTAATTTTCATTATTTAATGTTTTTATTCTACTTAGTCAAATTAAGTCACGTACAATTAAATATAAATGCAGAACTAAAAGTTAGAAGCAGGTACTTATGACCTTGTCCATAAAAATCATCCAGTGAAAACAAAATTCAGCTGACATTTTCTGGCTGTCATTCCTACGCCTTAAATTCGACCTGAATTTGGTGTGTTTGTGTATAGCCTACAGACATCTCCAGATCAGTGATTTCACGAGTTTCGGTGTGGTCATATCTCAAAAAATTGATCCTTTAATTCAGTAAAGTGTATTTTGAAAAGGAATAGTAATGTCATTTAAGTTGTCAGACTGCCTTGGGCTTCTAAACATGAAAAAAGATGCTGCAGACCTTGCTCACTTACTTCATTGCCTTCCAGTTCAAAAAACTCAAACTTCACAGAGATTCTGTACTGACTTGGAGCGATCACTTGCCACACACAGTTTTTGTTTGGAGGGTATTCTTTGGGCCAGCCAGGAGTGGTTATGGTGCCATTGAGCTTCGTAAGAAGTCCTCCGCAAGCAGCTAGAAGGGAAAAGGAAATAGTATCAGCGCCACCCCTTCAACTCCCACCATGTCAGCATTAAATGTGATTCAGCTTCTGTCAACTCGAGAAACTGCACTCTCAGGTTTAGCAAAAGATTTTTATCATCAAATCCCATTCATAGGCTGTTAATCATCATCTTGAAAATGAAGAAGTTCATTGTAAATAGCTTCAAATTTCAGTGACTCGTATGAAACCAGGTCCAAGTTTTCTTCTTTTTCATGCATGTAAAATACCTTACAGTATCTTGATGACTGAAAAGTAATATAAAATTACTTTTATGAAATTAATAAAATTGTGGGAACTAAGGAAAACATACAGAGATAAATGATAGATGACTGATTGGCTGATGATGGCTAAGTAGATAGAAATAACTGATTGAGAGATCTTTGATAGATACACACACATGCATACATACATATATAGATACACAAATGTTTTAATAGATAATGATAATAGATGATAGATACTTAGATATTGATATGTAGATAGAGGGAGATGATGGATATATAGAGGAATAGATAAGATAGGAGAGAAATGATGTTGATAGATTTATAGAGATAGATGATAGAAAGATGATAGAGAGACAGCATAAAATATTCATATAAAATATTACCAAACCCATATTTTAAAATTCCCATACTCTTCCCCAAGGTAAGTAAGACCATTTAACCTACACCAGCAAGAAACATAAAATAACAGATAGAACATATTATTACAAAGCTTTTAATTTTAAAAAATTGTATTCTTAGATATTTGATGATCTTTTAGAATAGACACTGTTTATATTTCCTTTCTAAGTTCCTATTGAAAAAACAAAGTCAGAGTATCACAAGGGCAAGTCGAATAAAACGAGCACACCCTACATATAGCTCATAACTAATTTCTGGAATGTCGAATAGTTAGTTATCTGAGATGACGCCTTTGTCTACATGCTTGTGTAAACATAGGTATGTGTGTATTTGCTATCATATTAGTAAGTATTCAAAGTGACTGGTTCACCCATTTTCACTGGGTGTTTGATAAATGACTATCAAGAAAAAGATTTATTTCTAGGGGTCACATGTAAGGAATAGTGATGTTCATCTTGGGGTCACAGATCTGTGTTCAGCACCTGCCTATGACGTGCAAGACTTTGCTTGAAGCTGCAGGCAGCAATAAAATTTCTTAGAGTCATTTGCCTTCAGAATTGATAACCAATGGGCCACTTTAAAATACTTCACATTTTTCCCAACTATGCCATTTTTATTTCTGTATCTAGTGGTGTAGAGGGGAGGCTGGCAGTTAAGTACATGTGATGGAGACTTGAAAGGCCAAGCATGAATTCAAACTTAGGAAATAAAGAAGCAGTGTCATTTTTCAAAAGTAAGCCAGCAGGGGCCACAACATCAAATATGAAGCAAAAAGTTTTACTGCCTTTTGCACTTATATATAATCACAGCCTATATATCACTGATGTATGAACAAAAGGCTCACTTTTGGAAGACTTACATTTTGGTGGTGAAACTCTAAATTATGTGACTGTAAATTGTAAATGTCTGTGAAGATAAAACAGTGGGGATGGTGAAAGAGAAATTGATGCAGGGAAGATCAGCCAGTGTGCTCTGCCCTTACACTGATGGGTGAAGCCTGTATGAAATGGAGGAACGGGCTGGAGAGATGACTTAAGAGAACTGTTGCTCTTGCAGGAGACCTAGGTTGAGTTCCCAGCACACAGATAGTGGATCACGATCATGTGTAACTACAATTCCACGGGATCCACCATCCTCATCCATCTAAAGGCACGAGATGTGCATGTGGCACATTTATATACATGGAGGCAAGACACATACATACATGAAATAAAATAAATTAAAAGATGCAATGAAGGAAGAGGAATTAAAATGAAGCATCTTTAAATAATTAAGAAAGAACCTACCTATAGGCCCTGATAACAAAACATTGTATACAAGCTTTCATGTAAGATTTCAGTGAACAAGTGTAGATGACCATGATTAAAATGCCATTGTACAATAAATTTTAACTCACAAAAATATTTATTTAATTTTGTGCTACATTCTTATGTCTGTGTCCGTAGATGAATATGTGGAGAAGACCAAGTAAACAAGTGTGTTCTATGCATACAGTCTGTCAAGAATATAATAAAAAAAGTAACAGATATTGAAATGTGTGGCTGAGGAAATATGGAAGGTTACATTCCCACACAAAGAATGGAAGTGAGTGAAGTGAGTACAGACACAGGGAGAGCGGGAGAGACAACTGAAGGGGTGATGAGGGAGGGGTAGAAGAACACATGCAGAGCTAAATGTCGGTGATGGTGGAGCTGGACACACATGTAGGTCTTATAGCCAGGGGAGGAAGAGGTAGATGCTAGTAACGGGAGACCACGTGAGCTGTCATGACTGCTGTGCTCACTGTAGCAGAAAATGACAGCACAGAGAGACAGAGACAGATGCAGACAGACAGAAAGAAGAGGGATGGAGAAAGAGATAGACGGACAGGCAGGCAGGAAAAGAAGGAGATAGACACACACACACACACACACACACACACAGGCCCTACCTTCACAGCTCCTTCTGTCTGGCCCCAGTTCATAGCCAGGCTCACAGGCACACTGGTAGCTGCCCAGTGTGTTGAGGCACCTCTGCTCACAACCTCCTCGGTCAGCTTTGGTACACTCATCTTCTTCTATAAAGTGAGAGAGATGCAGAGCAGTTAGAGTGTTCAATCTTTGTTCGTGAGAATGCAAAACCTCTTCAAATGTGGTGTTTAATGGCTCTGAATAAAACAGACCACTCATTCCTCAACAAAAGGATTCTAATGACTAAGCCTTTGTTGTGCGAACTGTAGGAACACATAGTGTGGCAACCAAATCCAGAGAACAAGAGAGAGACGAGAAATCCACCTGCTTCAGGGACAACTGGAAGTCACCTTATCTCACACACAGTGTGTGTGTGTGTGTGTGTGTGTGTGTGTGTGTGTGTGTGTGTTTTCTGAATTTAAGGGAAAATGGAGATTACTAAATCCTGGAGATGTTTTGGAATTAAGTTGAAAAAGTGCAGCATCACTTACTGATTTCACAGTATAATTTGTGAAATATATCTCAAAACATGCTTTTAGAAGCTGGAGACACACACAGATGAGTGGGAGAATATAAGATTTGCATATGAGAAACCCTGGGTTTAATTATCAGCACACACACAGCATATACAAATCCTGTATGCACAAGCACAAAATCATATACTACACAAATACCTTTAAAAATATCATCAAGAAGTAGATTGTAATGATTATAACTTTAAAAAAAATGAAACTTAGTAGATTGCTAGATCTTTTAATGCTTTGGTGTTTTTATACAGATACTTAGACTAAAAATAAATATTCATATAAATGTATGCACTTTTATTGCATAAAATATAATGTGTTTTAATAAATTTATATATTGAAGTAACAACTCTCTCCACCTTCCAATTTACATGGTGACCTTCTGCGCAACTCTTGTTGACAGTGAACTGTACTATTTAAATAATGGAAACAGATGTTTCCTATTGGTGAATTTCAGCATATGTAAAATATTAACCAATTTATCTTGTGGAAGCCCATGCAGATAAAAATTGTTCATTCTTTCTACTAGAAATTTTCATTCGCATGGTACACTTCAAATAACACACTTGGTAATATGCCTATAAATTTCCTATATGTAAATTGGATGTTACTTTTTTGCACTAAAATAGCTTTCATTTTACTCTAGTAAATACTCCCTAGCTTTAGAATGTAAGAACATACTTCAGCTTCTAAGGAACTCCTACCCAGTTTTACCCAGACTCAAAACTTAATACCCCATCTACCCTTAACAACACCAAGGAAACACGAATTTGTGAGAGGGTGCAAATCACCTTTAAAAAAGTTAGCAGCAAAGCCTGCCTTGTTCACAGTCCCATCGGACACAAACTTCATCCACAGAGTGTTGGAAGTAGATCTTATGTCTTCAGGTTTGTCATAACCACAAAACCGTCCTATCAAGGGACTGTTTTCACTGGTTCCATCTCGAACTTCTAGGTGGTCATAGGCACAGCTGTCATGTCTTTCAATCTGCAATGGGGAAATGGTAAAAACAATCTGCTCACTAATAGATATTAGTAAGAGAAGTGCAGTGGGAAGGCAATATGTGTTCTTGCGGCACAGCACTGACTTGGTAATATGAAGACACAAAGGAAGACACATGAATACGAAGACTTAACAGTTACACTGCACACAAAGGAACTCAACTATTTTAAATCCGTGGGATAAGGCATCAACATAGGACAGAGGTAACAGAGGGAAATGCATTGAGAGATAGACAGATAGGTTGATTGATTGATTGATTGATTGATGATTAGTAGAGTTGCACTGCATAGCCCAGGTTATCTTGGACTACTTATGTATTCCACTCTGGCCTCAAACTCAACATCCTCATTGCTTCATATTAAAAGTCATGTAGATTAAAATTTAGCAAGGTCAAGTAAAATGAATTTTCATATTAGGTTGACTACTGTTCTCAAAATCATAGTACTAACCAGGATGAAAAAAAGGCACTATCAAAAATTTAAAAAATAATTCCTTCTGTGCTTCAGAAATAATAATTGGCTTTATCCTGTTGATAACTCTCATTATGTTCTTTTCCTAGATACAAAACAATCATTTATTTTTTTTATTTATAACAAATTTGCTGTTTACTTAGTTACAATTGAAAGTTTAAATGCTTACATGTACAAAAGTATATTTCCTAGAAAAATGCTTTTTATGATATTTTTAATGATATTTTCATTAATACCTACTTACAGATTTGACATTATTTATATACTAAATAACAGGTATCTGGCACTGACTAATAATCTAGAATGTAATTGCATTCACACATCGTAAATGTTTGCAGTTGAGCAGCTTAGCAAATGGAGTGTTCCTCATGTATATAAATCCACAGTGTTCAGAAATGCTTCATCCCTTCCCAACACCAATCTGAGAGACTTTATCAGTGAATGGAATGCTGGGGTTTACATACTTTTCCAGGGTAAGCCTGAGTGTAAATCCTGTACAATGAATCTCCTCCACCGACGCTAATTACAACTATACTTCGACTTGGGACTACAACATCAAGCACAAACAGAAATGCAAGTTATTCCACTTACATTATGCATTCAAGATTTTCCAGTTATATTAGATTTTTTTTTACTGATTGATATTTGGGAAGGGTATAAATATGGCTAAAGTTAAAAACTGAATTAATAAGATGGAGAGGTGACTCAGTGGTTAAAAACACTTGCTGCTCTCACAAAGAACCCTGGCTTAGCACCCACAGAGCAGCTCACAACTGCCTGTAACTTCAGTTTCAGGGCATCCAAATCCCTCTTCTAACCTCCTTAGGCTCCTGCAATTATATGGTACATGTATACTCACAGGTTCACCACATACATAAAAATTTAAAAGAATAAATATCTAAATCAAACCTATGGATGTTAAACTAGTAACCGTAAGTTCCATGAAAAAAAAATAAGAAAGCTAATGACATATAAAAGAAAAAAATTTTTTAAAAGGCAGTTTCCTCTAGAGTTAACGCATAAGCATAGACAATTCAAGAGCTAGGCCTACTAGAGGCAATGTCATGCACAACTGACATGAAGTGACTATGGTTTGATAATAGCATTGTTCATTGATTGTAAACTTGGAGGTAACCAGAGCATAAACTCTCCATGAATATGGCAAGTTCAATACAATGTAAACAGATCTAATATCCATAGAGACAATGTTGAAAGTAAAAGTGAACTTTGTATATGATTTTCAAAAGTTGATATTTAACTGGCCTTGAAGGGCGTCTGAACACACAAGGGGATAACAGGTTCAGAGTTACAAAGAGGCACTCTGCTTTGCTTCATGACTTTGAAAACTCATCCCTTCAAAGGCTGCTTAGTGGGGAACCCAGGAAAAGGTGAATGGTTTCTACTTAGTGAGAGCTAAGATAAAATAAATTGTACAAAAGACATCAGATCCACCACTTTTTCCTTAGTCTTTGGATGACTGCTTATGGGAGGACTCAGAGAAAGGATCAGACCCTGATTTATTACCCATCCAGCCACACAATGCCTTGCTACACTGTATACATCTTAACACACATACACACATACACAAACACACACGTATGAATGCATGTGGATATATATGTACATATGTATATATGGTAATGTTTGCAATGTCCATGATCAGAATTAAATGATTGATTTAGCCAAAATGTATAAACAACACCTATCAATTTATATATGAATAGACAAAAAATCTAATGTGCAAAAACAAGGAAATGTTATTTGCTCTTAAAAGGAAAATTAATTGTCATATATACTACTTTATATATGAAACTTGAAGAACTTAGGAAAATGGAATAAGCTAAAAGTGATTCTGAATTATTCTGCTTACATGAGACACTAGACTACTCAGTTCACAGGCACTGGAAAATGGGTGTTTTAAGGGACTAGAGGTAAAAGAAAATGGCAGTTGTCATCTAGTGGCTACAAATGTATAAGTGGTAAAATAAAAAGGTGTCTAGATACTGTCATCAAAACACTATGAAGAATTCTTTTTTCTTATTTTTTATTTTTGAGATTATAATTTAATTACAAGATTTATTTCTACCCTTTCTTTTCTCCAAATCCTCTCATATGCCCTTCCTAGCTCTCCTTCAAATTCACAGCCCCTTTTTCTCTGTTAATATATGCAAATATGTATATTTACATATGTGTA